>NC_084599.1:40156788-40226788 GCF_033807715.1 Cololabis saira
CCTTCCTTCCTTCCTTCCTTCCTTCCTTCTTTTCTCCCTTCCTTCCTTCCTTCCTTCCTTCCTTTTTCCCTTCCTTCTTCTCTTCCTCTTTTCTCCCTCCCTTCCTTCCTTCCTTCCTTCCTTCCTTCCTCCTGTTCTCTGCTTCCTTCGTTCCTTCCTCTCTTCATTTCCTTCCTTCCTTCCTTCCTCCCTTCCTTCCTTCCTTCCTTCCTTCCTTCCTTCCTTCCTTCCTTCCTTCCTTCCTTCCTTCCTTCCTTCCTTCCTTCCTTCCTTCCTTACTTCCTTCCTTCCTTCCTTCCTTCCTTCCTTCCTTCCTTCCTTCCTTCCTTCCTTCTTTCCTCCTGTTCTCTGCTTCCTCCGTTCCTTCCTTCCTTCCTTCCTTCCTTCTTTCCTCCTGTTCTCTGCTTCCTCCGTTCCTTCCTCCCTTCCTTCCTTCCTTCCTTCCTTCCTTCCTTCCTTCTTTTTTCCCTTCCTTCTTCCCTTCCTCTTTTCTCCCTCCCTTCCTTCCTTCCTTCCTTCCTTCCTTCCTCCTGTTCTCTGCTTCCTCCGTTCCTTCCTTCCTTCCTTCCTTCCTTCCTTCCTTCCTTCCTTCCTTCTTTTTCCCTTCCTTCTTCCCTTCCTCTTTTCTCCCTCCCTTCCTTCCTTCCTTCCTTCCTTCCTTCCTTCCTTCCTTCCTTCCTTCCTTCCTTCCTTCCTTCCTTCCTTCCTTCCTTCCTTCCTTCCTTCCTTCCTCCTTCCTTCCTTCCTTCCTTCCTTCTTTCCTTCCTTCCTCCTGTTCTCTGCTTCCTCCGTTCCTTCCTCCCTTCCTTCCTTCCTTACTTCCTTCCTTCCTTCCTTCCTCCTGTTCTCTGCTTCCTTCCTTCCTTCCTCTCTTCCTTTCCTTCCTTCCTTCCTTCCTTCCTTCCTTCCTTCCTTCCTTCCTTCCTTCCTTCCTTCCTTCCTTCCTTCCTTCCTTCTTTTCTCCCTTCCTTCCTTCCTTCCTTCCTTCCTTCCTTCCTTCCTTCCTTCCTTCCTTCCTTCCTTCCTTCCTTCCTTCTTTCCTCCCTTCTTCTCTTCCTCCTTCCTTGACCTGAAGACAGCACAAGGGTTAATAAAAATACTTGTGACACGTCACCGGACCAAAGCTCACGGTTGACAGACGGGCCGATCGAGTTCCTTTACGACGAAAGATTGATGTTTGATCCAGAGAACTGGGTCTTTACCTCCAGACAATTAAAATTGATTTGTCGTTGGATTCCTGCAGGCCAATATCTTATATTAATATATCAATATCCAGGTTAATTTCTTTGTACTGGAAGAAAATGGATGTACCTTCAAGTCATATGTGGGTTAGGAGACGGCATCATGTATCGTACTGGAACGGCTCACTTATATTGTTAGACATTTTGAGGAAATATGGTCACCGTTAACTGAGTTTCTGAGACATTGTGAAGCAAATTCATTGAAAAAAATGATGCTGAGGGTTTTTTTTTCTTTGTTTTCTATTCTTTTATTTATTTACTATGTCAAATGTATCACAATCACTTGTTTTGTATTACTAAAAAAAAAAGAAGAAAAAAAAGAAAATTTTATTGTATAAAAAAGCAGAATTCATCTGATCCCAGCCTTTTCATGCAGACGCAGATGAACAACAACATACAACATTGTCCGCTGGGCAATTACTTTACAAAAATAATGCCGTGAAGATGATTTATTCAAAGCATTCAAACCAGTTGCCAATCTTTACAGGAGTGGACTTCTTATAAATGTAGGATAGCAAACATTCAGAGGAATATATAAAATTGGAGCTGCATTTCTGGGCATGTTAAACAATAATGCACACAGAACCAGGATGGAGATGAAGAAGTGCAGCTTGTTTGGGAGGGTTGCCAGGGGACAGCCGCTCCGGTCTCAAAACAACATGAAAGCTTGAATCAAGTTGGCAAAACTGCATATGAACAATCCTTTTTAGTCTGAACTGCTCGTAGGATGATTATTCCTGAAGTCACGTGAAGTTATTTGGCCTAAATCCCAACAAAACTCAAACACGGCATCTCAGCATTCTTACTGTTAAGCATGTAAAGTTGCTTTCGTCGATGAAAATTATGACCTAATATCGTCGTCAACGAACCTTTATCCCCTGAGGAAAACGAAACGCAACGAAAAGGCTGGTCATGTGACGCTAACAATAATTAAATATATAATGCAATATTGTAGAGGAATAAAAAACAAACGATGTAGATTACAAAATAAAAACTCTAATAAAATGTGTCTTCATTTTCGTTGACCAAAACAAGACGAAATGTTCTACCAAAGATCCTTAATGTCCATGTTTTCAGTAGTTTCTCTGGTTTAATGTCCATGTTTTCAGTAGTTTCTCTGGTTTAATGTCCATGTTTTCAGTAGTTTCTCTGGTTTAATGTCCATGTTTTCAGTAGTTTCTCTGGTTTAATGTCCATGTTTTCAGTAGTTTCTCTGGTTTAATGTCCATGTTTTCAGTAGTTTCTCTGGTTTAATGTCCATGTTTCCAGTAGTTTCCTCTGGTTTAATGTCCATGTTTTCAGTAGTTTCTCTGGTTTAATGTCCATGTTTTCAGTAGTTTCTCTGGTTTAATGTCCATGTTTTCAGTAGTTTCTGGTTTAATGTCCATGTTTCCAGTAGTTTCTCTGGTTTAATGTCCATGTTTTCAGTAGTTTCTCTGGTTTAATGTCCATGTTTTCAGTAGTTTCTCTGGTTTAGTTCTGCTGGGTGACGTTAGTCCTCAATCCCAGTCGCTGCAGCGGGGAATCAGATCCAGAAGATGCAGCTGCAGAGTTAGAGGCTGATGCCGTTAACGCAGAGCTCTAGGTTCACGTCAACTAAAAACAAAGTTACATAGAGAAACGTGGGGATCTGCTCTGGGGCTGAAGAAGAAGAAGATCCATCTTTGGATACACTTTCCTACATAGATGTGGAAAAGAAAACCCAATGTGTCGTGGAAAAAGAAAAAGATGGGGAGAAATGCGGAAAAATAAACATGTTGTAAACTCAAATGAGAGTCTTCTGTATCTGGAATGAATGTATTCTTGAGTCTATATAACAATAATATAATTAAAGCTGCTAGCAGTGATGAACGGGCCATCACACGTGCAATTTTCACCCATAAAGATCAAGGACACAAAACTAAGTCCGATGACACCCATGACTCTGTATGTCATACCATTCAAAAGTTATAGCAGAAAATAGGGACTATCAAATATTGACCAATCAGAAGAAGGGGCGGGGTTAATTTTCACCAATTATGGTCAAGGACTCAATACAGAGTCTGATGACACCACCCATGACTCTTTATGTCAAACCATTCAAAAGTTATGGCAGAGAAAAGTATTCTAGGGGGCGCTGTTGAGCCGTTAGGCCACGCCCATTAATACAAACCATGAAATATCAAATTTATCGCCAGGCCTGCCTTGCATGCAAAATTTGGTGACTTTTGGGGAACTATCAAATATGGACCAATCAGATGAAGGGGGGGCACGCTTTTTGGCATCTAGCGTCGCCACGGTAATATTTTTGACTGAAAAAAATTGTCGCACGATGGAGACGCACATTTTGATGTATAACACACCTGGGTGCACGTTACGGTTCAGGCTGTATTAACGGCCGAAGAAGTGGAATAAATTGCGGCAAAATTACACGATTAATTCAAAATGGCCGACTTCCTGTTCGGTTTGGGCCATGGCGCCAAGAGACTTTTCTTTAAGTTGCGACATGATACAGGTGTGTACCGATTTTCGTGCATGTACGTCAAACCGTATTGTGGGGCTTGAGGCACAAAGTTTTCTAGGGGGCGCTGTTGAGCCATTAGGCCACGCCCATTAATGCAAACCATGAAATATCAAATTTTTCGCCAGGCCTGACTTGCGTGCAAAATTTGTTGACTTTTGGGGCAAGTTTAGGGGGAAAAAAGGCCCTCCTTTCGTCAGAGGAAAAACGAGGATAAAAACAAAAACTCCTACAGGGCCTTCGCACTGTAAGTGCTCGGGCCCTAATAATAAGATAACTTTGTTTGAATTGTAAAATTGTTTTGGCTAAATACAATCTCTGACTAAAACTAGAATAAAATGGTCCTGGACAATTCTGACTAAAATAAGACTAAAATACTCAGACTTTTAGCCGACTGAAACTTGACACGACTAAAAGGAGAATGAACGTGACTAAAACTAATAAAAACTAAAATGATAGCTGGACCCAAACACTAGACTAACACTAAAATTTAAACAGGCTGACAGAAACAACACTATAAGCCTGGAGAGATAAACCATCCTCTCCTCCGTTTACCAGATATAACATGGAGCTGCACCAAGAGGCAAGTGTGAGGTCATCTGTCCAACAGACACAAAACAAAAATGTGAGGAACACAAGAAAATCTAAATGCCTGAAAAAAAATATTAAAAGTTATCTGGACTTGGGTAAAGAGATATTTAATAACAATGGCTTTGTTTTATATAGCGCCCTTCAAGGCAGCCAGAGTGCTTTACAGAGACCATTATACATTCATTCACATTCTCATATAGACAGGTGTTGTGCAACTCGGGTAGCTTGGCTGTCCAGTTATCGAAGGGTTATTAATAATTTTATTAATAATTATTAATAATTAATAAAGTTGACTATTTATCAAATTGAAATGATCAATATGATAAATAAAATCCTTGGGGCACCACTCTGTTCCTTAAGCAGAGAAATGATAACTTTTAACAGCAGAAAATCAGTCTCAATATGATTTGAATTATCCTGCAGAACAGCATATCTTACTATATCTTACAGAATAACAATGAAGGCGTGATATCCGAACACTAGGCTCTGCTTAAACAAATCAATTTGTGACCAAATCTTGCATGAAATAACAACAACCACTCATTAAAAATCAATCAGAATTTATTTACATACGGGTATCAAAGAAGATGTAAATGGATACCCAATAAATCCCGATGGCAGAACTTAAGTATTATAAAACAATTAATTAACTAGAAAAACATCAATAGAAAAATATGACATGAAAGTTAAATGCATGGAATGAAAAAAGAAATCAAAGCAATAATAAAGATGATACAGAACGAACATCTACAGTTCAAACGTGGCTGCAGTGTTTAAAGAAGCCGGGGCTCCTGTGGTATTTAAAGATGGCGGAACCCTCTTTAAGCCACGTGCAGATCTAGACCGGATGTTACTCCCGGTGTTTTAAACGTGACTACGGCAGAAAACAGCGCTTTAAAACATGAATGACTAGCAGAAAGTAGTGACTACAAATTAATGACAACAGTCCTGATAATGATGCTGATGTAATCTCAGCTCTGAACACAGATTTAGCTCTGTAACACTCCCAGTTAAACTCATACACCCAGGTCTCAAAACCTCACGCCTCCTCGGGTCTCCGGGTGTTACTTCCGGTGTTTTAAACGTGACTACTGGAAAAACGGCGCCACCAAATGAACAAATAACCGTAATATGCACACAGTAATTTCATTAAACATAAATTCAGGTCTACACCAGTGACTGATCGCCCAGACCGCAGCTCACGCGTCCTCGGGAGTCCGGACCTGAGGCTGCAGGCTCCGTCGCCGGCGGGCGGAGTCCTGCCGGGGGGGTTCCTGGCGGGGATCCGCAGTTTCTGCGGCCGCTCGGTCTCTCTCCTTTCCTAACTCCACAGAAAAAGTGAACAGTGTCTGGAGAAACCTCACACCGGCTCTCTGGTCCTGACCGCGTCCTCAGCACACCGCCTCGCTGCGCACGGGGGCCGCTTCCTCCCTTCAGAACGTCGGCTCGTCCCGTGTGGTGTCGCCGGGCTGCGCGAGGGCCTCGCGGTCCAAAGGCTGGAGCTCCGGGCGGGTTTTTGGCTCCCGGAGCTGTCGTCCTGAATGGAAGACAGGGCTCGGGGAAAAAAGAAAGGAGTTAAGGCAGGGAGACAGAGTTCAGAGCGCAGCGCAGCGCTCTGGGATCGGACCTTGCGCCCGGTCAGTGCAGGCCTCGACGGCTCCTTGAAACCCCCCCCCCCCCACAGCTCTTAAAAGCTGCTGGACAGCAACGCGCGTCCAGGATCGTTGGCTGAAGAGAAGAGAAGAGGGCGAAGTCTCGGTGCAGCACGGAGTTTTGTATCTCCGCGCGCTGCGATGACGTCATCAGTGCCTCGCTCGGGATTGGGTGCGCGTCGCTCTCAGGCGCCGCCCCATCCCGCAAGGCATGCTGGGATTGTAGTTCATGGCACAGTCGCCATTTTATGAGGCACATTAAAGCCAGTTTCAGGCCGGGGGGGGGTTGTCCAGGGTTTCAACGTTTGAATACGGTATACATTCACAAAATGTTCATAACATTGTTATGAACATTAACTGTTTATAACAGTCCACATGATCACTGGGTGTGGTCCAACACAGGTGTGTGCCTTTCCTAATCAAGTCCAATCAGTTTAATTAAACACATCTGGACTCCAATGAAGCAGAACCATGGCAAGGATCAGAAGAAATGAACAGCAGTGAGTTAAATATGAGTCACACTAAAGGGTCAGAATACTTCTGACCATATTTCAGTTTTTCTTTTTTAATAAATTTGCAAAGATTTCTACATTTCTGTTTTTTTTTCAGCCAAGATGGGGTGCTGAGTCTACGTTAATGAGAAAGAAAATTAACTTTTTTGATTTTAGCAACTGCCTGCAATGAAACAAAGAAGTAAACATTTAAAGAAGTCTGAATACTTTCTGCACTGGACAACCATGCAGTCCAGAACCCCCCCCCCCCCCCCAAACACTGGACCAATTTCAGCTCAAGTCAATGGACATAAAAAAAAACAAACAATCTTAACCCTTGTACTGTCTTTGGGTCAAAATGACCCAATTCTTCTATCCTTCTTTCCTCCTGCCATGCTCTCTCCTTCCTTCTTCCTTTCCTCTTTTCCTCCTTTTTTACCCTCCTTTACTCCTTTTTATTCCTACCTCCCTTTCGTCATCCCTTCCTTTATTACCTTATTTGCTTATCCTTCCTTCTTTCTTTCATTTTCTCCATTCCTTCCTCCCTTCCTTCTTTCCTTCTTTTCTCCCTTCCTTCCTTCTTTTCTTTCTCCCTTCCTTCCTTTCTTTCTCCCTTCCTTCCATCTTTTCTCCCTTCCTTACTCCCTTTCCTACTTCTTTCCTTCTTTTCTCCTTCCTTCCTTCCTTCCTTCCTTCCTTCCTTCCTTCCTTCCTTCCTTCCTTCCTTCCTTCCTTCCTTCCTTCCTTCCTTCCTTCCTTCCTTCCTTCCTTCTTTCCTTCCTTCCTTCCTTCCTTCCTTCCTTCCTTCCTTCCTTCCTTATTTTCTCCTTTCTTCCTTACTTCCTTCTTTCCTCCCTTCCATCTTTTCTCCCTTCCTTACTCCCTTTCCTACTTCCTTCTTTCTTTTTCCTTTCTTCCTTACTTCCTTCTTTCCTTCCTTCCTTCTTTTCTCCCTTCACCCTCCCTTGACCCAAACACAGCACAGGGGTTAAACATTTGACCCACTAAACACAAATACAACTCATGCAAATGTTCTTTTGTATTTAAATGTTGATGATTGTTTTTCAAAGTTGTCTCCAAAGTTTACAGAGCTCTCTGAAAATTAGAAGAAATCATAAATATTCAGTGCCATCGTGTGTGAGTGCATGCAAAACAAAAGCTATTTGTCTCCGCAGCAGGATCCATCCTCCCCCACCAAAATATCCTCATGAATTCAGCGTTTAGTCAGACAATAGCGGCTAGCGGGGCGTCCCGCTGTGCGTTGTGATCGGCCGCTGATGGCAGCGTTGTGACAGCTTGTCATTTTTTCCTCCTCCCTGAATGTGGTCCCTCCGACCGATATGTGGGACGGGTTTTACTGGCTCAGCTGGGCTTTTGTTTCACAAAGTGGTAAAGAGGAGCCGTGACCCTTGCTCTGTCAATCATTTGACGGCAATAAAATGTCACTCAAATTCATGTAATTGAAAAAAAAAAAGAAGCGATTTATGGTTTCCATGATATTCAGAGCCGTGCGATGGACTGGTGATGGTGAAGCCGTTCGCCTGAACCGAGCTGGGAGCGGCTCCAGCTGATGGAGGGACAATATTCAGAGTTGCAAAAAAGGAAAGATGATTTCATCTAAATCAGGGGTCGGTAACCCAACATGTTAAAAGAGCCATATTGGACCAAAAACACAAAAAACAAATATGTCTGGAGCCGCAAAAAATGAAAAGTCTTGTATCAGCCTTAGAATGAAGGCAACACATGCTGCATGTTTCTATATTAGTTAGAACTGGGGGGAGATTTTTTTTTTTCATTATGCACTTCGAGAAAAAAGTCGAAATGTCGAGAAAAAAGTCGAAATTTCAAGATTAATGTTGAAGTATAATGTCGAGAAAAAAGTCAAAATGTTGAGAAAAAGTCGAAATGCTGAGAAAAAAGCCAAATGTCGAGATTAAAAAGGAAAGGAAAAAGGAAGAAAAAAAAAGAAAAAAAGGAAAAAAAGAGAAAAAAGAAGAAAAAGAAGAATTTTTTTTTTTCACTACGCACTTCGAGAAAAAAGTGGAAATGTCGAGAAAAAAGTCGAAATTTCAAGATTAATGTTGAAGTACAATCTTGAGAAAAAAGTCGAAATGAGAAAAAAGTCGAAATGTCAAGATTAATGTTGAAGTACAATTTCGAGAAAAAAGTCAAAATGTCGAGAGAAAAAGTCGAAATGTCAAGATTAATGTTGAAGTACAATCTTGAGACAAAAGTCGAAATGAGAAAAAAGTCGAAATGTCGAGAAAAAAGTCAAAATGTTGAGAAAAAAGTCAAAATGTCGAGATTAAAAAGGAAAGGAAAAAGGAAGAAAAAAAGAAAAAAAAGGAAAAAAAACAGGAAAAAAAGGGAAAAAAATGAGAAAAAATAAAAAAAATAAGAAAAAAAAGAGGAAAAAGGAAAAAAAAGGTCAAACATTTTTGAAAAAGCTCCAGAGAGCCACTAGGGCGGCCCGCGGCTCTAGAGCAGCGGGTTACCGACCCCTGGTCTAAAGGAAGGAGTTTATCCTCGCATTCACAATTCAAGGCAAGGCAAGTTTATTTGTATAGGACAATTCAACACAAGGTAATTCAAAGTGCTTTACATCAACATTAAAAGCGGAAAGACACAATTAAACAGTAATTAACAAATAAAATGAAATAAAATGAGAAAAGAGGTAAAATAATAAAAAGCACAAGTTGTTAAAAAGTAAGGGCAGTAGAGTACAGCAGGTACATCTCATTCTTACAATGGCAAGAAATACGTTTCTATACGATCAAAACTTACAAAGACCGGGTCAAATACAGTATTACAAAAGTAATCTGTAACAATTTGTACGGTGAATCAAACCAATCTGACAATTCTACGTCACAATACCTGCATTCAGGGCTTATCCATAACTTAGCATGGTTTTCAAACATCATAAGTATTTAATTTAAGAGTACGCTTAAATAACAAATAAAATGAAATAAAATGATAAGAAAAGAGGTCAAATAATAAATAATAAGCACTTGTTCGTTGTTTACACGACGTCAGCGAAGGACTGTTGCTTGCTTCTAGCTGCTTCTTGCTCTTATTAATATCTAGCGAGTAGATTTTAGGGACTCTGAGCTTTTTCTTTCAGATCTCCCTGGGTCCCCTTCAGGCAAAACACTAAAAGTGTACAAACACACAGCCAGCATGTGATCACAGCTTTTTTTTATATTTAATTAAGCAGATTTAGCAGTTTTTTTTTTTTAGTTGTATTGTTTTTATTGATATAGATGAGAAGCGAGTGACTGCGGTGGCAGATGCCTGCGCCGCTTTTCCCAACAGGCCGACTGTGTTTTTCTGTGTTCAACAATGAAACATGCAAAAGGTTGACAGAATGTGGGTTTATGTGGGTAAGTACACTCTCATGTGAAAGAAGTGAGCTCGTGCCCTGAAGTTTATTTCCTCCCGTTACATCTTCATCTCCGCTCTTTGAACTCTGGGCCCGGGCAGCTTTCTGCGCCAGTTTGCCCTCGTGGTTTTCTGCAACCATGGCAACAGGACCGGTAGGTGAAAGGAAACCGTTAGAAGTGTAGCTGTTAAGCTGTTTGTAATAAATCCCCTTGACGATTCAATGCAAGGCTGATTAAAATGAATTGATCCGATAGCTTTGCACTTGGAGAAGTGGTTGCTTTCTCTCAGAGTGTGAAGGTGAGAGGGGGGGGGGGGGTCTTTACATGCCGTTGCCGGTACTGGAGTTGAGGGGGGATGAGATAAAAACGGTCCAAATCATCCCCTCTGTAAAACTGCCATCCCTCCTTTCCATCCCTTATGTCATTTCATCAATGAATGTGGTTTTACTGCTATTTCAACATTTAGAGTCATCACCAGAAAAATAACACCAGAAAAATAACTTATTTGACAATTTTCACCTGTTTCAAGTAAATTTTCATTTGAAATAAGTAGGAAAATCTGCCAGTGGGACCAGATTTATCTTCTCATTACAAGCAAAAAAATCTTGTTCCACTGGCAGATTTTTCTACTTATTTTAAGTGAAAATCTACTTGAAACAGGTGAAAATTGTTGATTTTTTCCAGTGATGAGTCTTGTTTTAAGTGTAATGAGATTTTTTTTACTAAAATGAGACATTTTTACGGAGCCCCTTTGGTGACATTTGAAAAACATGAAATAACTCGTGGCCACGCATTAATAATTCGTGGCCACGAGTTAATATCTCATGGCCATGAGATAATTAATGCGTGGCCACGCATTATTTTATTTTTTTCAAATGTCACATGTTATTACTACACTCGCCATGACAATACTCTTGCTCTTTAATATAAATAGACTATAATTACCGTTATTAATGATGAATAACCATCCCACCAAGGAAGTTGCATCCACGAAGTCCAGACAGTAGGTTATAATGCATCCACGAGTAAAATAATGCTTGTGCACGAGATACATAATGCGTGGCCACGCATTGATTATCTCGTGGCCACGAGATATTAACTCGTGGCCACGAGTTATTACTGCATGGCCACGCATTATTTAATTTTTTTCAAATGTCCCCAGAGGGGCTCCGTACATTTTAACTAGAAATAAGACAAATATTCTTGTTAAGATTTTGAGTTTTTGCAGTGATCCATTTTACTTATCCTGTGAAGGACAGAGTCATATTGATAAGTTCAGAAAAGTGTTTTTTATTGTTGTGTTTTGATGTATTTGATGTAAGCCCAGTGGATATTTAAAGCTTACAGAAGGCTGCATCTAACTGCTGCTATGTCATTCCTGCAGTATTTCTGCAGCTGTTTTGGTCACTGCTATTATTTGTAATATATTATATTATTTGTAATCAGCACAAATTATCTGTCCCCATATGATAAAATCCACCATCCCCCCTGATTTTATTTTACAACTCGAGTACTGGCCGTTGCTGAATGTGTCAGTATCTGAGAGTCAGCAGCAAGTCCTCGCTAGCAGAGGGAAATAATTGGCCGTGCCATGCAAAGGAATACTGTATATGTCAGTCTTTTCTGTGACATGTGTGTCTTTCACAAAAGGTTCTGTTTAGATGCAGCTGCACATGCAATAAATGGCCTTTAATGAAAATCCAATTATCCACTTTTTTGATGGTAACTCACAAACTACATGTATTTCTTCTAATTAATTAATACACATGCGTTTTGTGTTAATACTTTCGTCGAAAAACTGTGACAAAGTAATTGGTACGATATCAAAGGACGACGCCAGAGGCGATGGAATATGACAGGATGCAGTATTTTGATCACTCCGCAGAGCTTTTCACTCGTCTCCTCTGAAGTTATTTCATGGTGTTTTACACTTAAGGGGGGAAACAAAGGGTGAAAGCAAATGGCTTTTTTCTCTCTGCGTAGTGGAACAGAAAATGTAAGCATTTTTTTGCATGCGTGTGAGGCGAATATGCATCTAGCTTTTGAAGAGACAAGACAGATGAGTCTTGGAGCGCACATTATACTTCAAAGATGTGACTTTTTTTCTTTCACTTCTTAAATCCACGTGAAATGGGAATTTGAACAATCTTTGCTCTTCTTTCCTGGCAAATTGTCAGGGGTCTACCATTTTTAATATCAAGCCCACACATTAATAATACAAATTACAAGAACCAGAGGTATTGAAGCATAATGAAGATATGGGCTTATGGGTTTTGCTGGGAGCAGAATTTATTACTCTTTTTTTTTATCCACTATATCACGTTCCCATCTCTCCTCCATGACACTTTGTCACCTAAAAGTGCCCAGTGGCTTTTCCACTGCTTGTCATACTGTCACATATGGAAAGTACCTACAGCGGCAGCGGGACAGGAAGACACTAATAAGGTGACAAAATACAGAGCCAAGCATTTTCTAGGGGGGAAATGCTGCCACAATGATTTCATATGGAAAGGAAAATGAATGTGCAGCACGACTCTGAACCTGAATCTTATCTGTCCTCTGCTGATTTTTTTCAATTGTTAATGCCACCAAAAATGTTGGAATTTTCCCGGCTTTATGGACCGAAGAAAGCAGCTAATGCATATTGATTTGAGGAAATACGATGGCAAGTTTCTGTTTTATTAGCTGTGTTCCAAATCGCCCCCTATACCCTATATAGTGCACTACATAGGGTGCACGCCATTTTGTAGTGCTGTTCCAATTCTCTTCACTACTTTTCGTCCACTACCTCGTTCACTATAAAATACCCACAATGCACCGCAAAAGTTAGTGTACAAGCCATGTACCCTACTTTTTACTCCCGTATACCACAATGCAATGCGGTCATGTTTTGTCTGAGGAGAAGAAGAAAAGGAAGAAGAAAAAATGGCAGCTGAACAGGAGGCGGGGGAGCGCGGGAGCTCTTTACTCGCTTATAAATGTAAGTTCACAATTTGCGACTTGTTATAAAAGTATATGCTTGTCTGTTATTTTCAAAGGGACAGATGATGATGTTGAGGGCCTGATTAAGCTGCGTATGCGGCATTACAGGCTCTTCTCGGGGCGGCGTAACGCCGCGCGTCATGGATGGGAGTAATAAGCACATTTCAGTGATAGCATTATGTTTTTCCTTAGTGGATTTTATCTTGTCAAATTATGCTGGTCCTAACCTCGAATTACCTGTGTAAATATGTGCATTGTACTCTGTAAATCGTGACAAAAGATGTAGGGAAATCTAACAATTATGAGGTTGATATGATGTTATTAAACCATGGTAAAGAAACAACATGCACATCCGCTTACCCTGTTTATAAGCATCTGAGAGCCATCGCATAAAACGTCATGCTTAATTAAATTACACTTGCATGGGAGCCCCTATGGTGTGCAGACCTTTTTCTTATTTTTCGTTGACATGTTATACAATTTAAACAGTAACACGTAGGTATATTTAATATTGTATTTGATGGATGCATGAAATAAATACTTTTCTTGTATTTCTTAGGGTTGTCCTGAAAGAAATGGGGCTGGAGGGGGTGATATCCCCAGCCAGGGCTGGGAAGAAATGGGAAAATTAAAAAAAAAAAAAAAAAAAACTTACAAGGTAAGATTTGTCTCTTTGTAAAAAACATTCTTAACTTGTAATACGTTTGCTTTGTGTTTTACAGTTGCTGTCATCTCCAGTTCCCTCCAGAATGATTCCCTTGGGTGGGGAAGACTGTTCTTAAGACCTTTTTTATTGAAGCTTTTTTCAAAGTAATAAATAATGAATTAAAAATTTTTATTGAATTCATATTTGTCTTTCCTGGTTGAAATGTTCCTTTTATGAGTTTAAGTTTGTTTTAAGGTATATAAATACAGGATGCTGCAGGTATTTTAGATGATTTATCAGTTAATTGCGTACATTATTTATTACTATTCAATGGTACAATGGTGATTCATTACTCTAACATTTTTTATTTGTTTTAAAATGTTGCAGTGGAAAGCCGAAATGATATATTCAAATGTACAGTTACTCACAAGCAGTACTCGAGTTGAGGGGGGATGATGGGGGATGGCATCCCCCCTGAAATAAAAACGGTCAAAATCACCCCCCTTTCCATCCCTTATGTCATTTCATCAATTAATGTGGTTTTACTGCAATTTCAACATTTAGTCATCGCCAGAAAAATAACTTATTTGACAATTTTCACCTGTTTCAAGTAAATCTTCACTTGAAATAAGTAGGAAAATCTGCCAGTGGGACAAGATTTATCTTGTCATTACAAGCAATAAAATCTTGTTCCACATGCAGATTTTTCTACTTATTTTAAGTGAAAATCTACTTGAAACAGGAGAAAATTGTTGTTTTTTCCAGTGATGAGTCTTGTTTTAAGTGTAATGAGATTTTTTTTCTTTAATAAAATGAGACATTTTAACTAGAAATAAGACAAATATTTTTGTTAAGATTTAGAGTTTTTGCAGTGATCCATGTTACTTATCCTGTGAAGGACAGAGTCATATTGATAAGTTCAGAAAAGTGTTTTTTATTGTTGTGTTTTGATGTATTTGATGTAAGCCCAGTGGATATTTAAAGCTTACAGAAGGCTGCATTTAACTGCTGCTATGTCATTCCTGCAGTATTTCTGCAGGTGTTTTGGTCAGTGCTATTATTTGTAATATATTATATTATTTGTAATCAGCACAAATTATCTGTCCCCATATGATAAAATCCACCATCCCCCCTGATTTTATTTTACAACCCGAGTACTGCCCACAAGCCAATTCCCTGTCAGGATATGAGAAACCATTAAACACTCCTAACAAACTGAAATTACAGAAGTATTGTTGCAAGTACTCGAACGAATTAATCAATGATAACCGCAGTTGGTGATTAATGTAATAACTGGTTAATTAGTAATTTAATTTAACTCGTGTTAAATATAAATACATTGGTAATTTGAGACTTTTATAACTTTGAGTTGATGTAACTGGAGTTACATCAACAAGCAGGAGTTGTGCAAAAAGCACCCAAACAACCACAGGAATCATATTTCTTAGATGTATCAAAGCAATCGTGGGTTAAATGCCAGCAGCCAGTAGCTAACGGTACCGTCGGACGGTACCGTCGGACGTACTAAATAGGTTTTAGCTCGTGCAATGTCGTGAGCAGTTATAGCTGAGGATTGGAACACACAACAGTAGTTGACAAAAGCACACTTCTACACCATTCATTTTCAACAATTTATTGACACAGAAGTACCAGATCCTGGAGCATGGTTCGGAGTGTTTACATGTTGCATGTCGCGTCCGCTACGTCACAGGAACATCCGGCGCATTTACTGACGCAAACACGTTAAAAAAATTTACGTTGTAGTGTCCGAAATCTCCTCTGGTCATCCCCTACATAGTGCACTATGTAGTGTACACTATGTAGGGAGTAGGGAGTGAGTGAACGAGTGGACGATTTGGAACACAGCTATTGTGTTAAGTGAGAGAATTAGAATGCAAATAGATAAATAAATAAAAATAAGTAGTGAAAGCTCATACATACTACAGTAGCCTATCTGTAAACAAATTTACATACTAAGTGAAAATTACATTCATATGTTTCAAATAAACATCCAAACCAATGACTTACAGCGGAGGTGACAGTTTTAAAGTCAAATTTATCTTAGCAACATGATAAATGGCTTTTAACTGCTGCCGGGTGGTGGAAAACAGTTCATTAGGAATCCCGGGGGGAGTCGTCGCTCGAAAAACACGTTCGCTGAAATTAAACAGATGCTTGACGGCCGACGGATACGAGGATCAGGGTCCCGCTTTGGAAAGGGGAGTTTTGTGCAAACTCAGCATTTTCCATTTCAAATAGTCGGGCATCCGAAACCTGAGAGACGGTTAAACTCAAGCCTTTTTTATTCTTCAGAAACTGAAGTTACTTATACTCAGACTCTGTTGCCATGGTAACGCAGTTTGTGACCATAACCTGCTTTACAACAGACGTTCCACAAACACAGTGTTCCTCGTTGTCGAGCTGAAATGGGTTGATTTTTCGTTAAGCATTAAATGTTATGAGCCGCAGTTCGGAGACGTTGGAACAATAAAGTGTCCGTTTATTGATAAACAGGCTGCGCTGGTTCGGACGGAGCTGCTTTGAACTGATTGTCTGGTTTTGTTGGAGCGTCACAATGTTCTGCTCACTTACATCGCCTTCATGTGTTGTGGTCTTGTCCACTCTCTCCTCCACTTCTGCTGCGCTGTTATTTTTCCACGGATTAATGTGTTCACATTCATTCATACGGAAGAGTATTAGGGCCATGCAGGAGAAAAAATATTTGAGAAGGGAAGATTTTTTTTTTACTGTGCACTTTGAGAAAAAAAGTCGAAACGTCGATAAAAAAGTCCAAATGTCGAGATTAATGTTGAAATACAATTTAGAGAAAAAAGCAGAAATTTCGTGAATAAAGTCGAAATTTTGCCTTTTTTCTCAACATTTCAACTTTTATCTCGAAATTGTACTTCAAAATTATTCAACATTTTGACTTTTTTTGTCCACATTTGTCTTTTTTCTCAAAATTGTACTTCAACATTAATCTCGACATTTCAACTTTTTTCTTGACATTTTGACTTTTTTCTCGAAAAAAAATCTTCCTCTAAAATATTATTTTCATTTTTCTCCTGCGTGGCCCTGTCATATGTCAGTGTTTGACATTTCCCCCAGTTTGTGTTTCTGTTCTGCCCCGCCTGTCTTCCATCTGCCCTGATTGTTCACACCTGTGTCTCGTTACCCCCTTGTGTATATCTGGTCTTGTCTTTCCCTTGCTCCTTGTGGTTCCGTACTGTTTGCTCCCTCCGTGTTTCCATGTGTTTAGTTTTGATCCTAGTACTGAGTTTTTTTTATCCTGCCAAGCAGCGCTTTTGGTTTTTGGTTTTTGGTTTTTGTGAAATAAACCCTGTTTCTATGAACTCCTGCCTCTCGCTCTCCTGCATCTGGGTCCTAAACAACCCCACCCGTGACCTAATACTCTTCCATACTTTCATGATTCAGTTCAGTGGAATAAAAGCTTTTATTTAATAAAAAAGTAAAGGGATCTCTTCTGTTTAGTTGGTTGTTCTATGGTGAATCACACACTACCACAAGAATATCGTACCCAGAGTGCAGCGAAGCAGCTCTAAAGCCTGATTTGGACATTTTAAAAAGCTCACAGTTTCAGATCAGCTCTGTCATATAAGGGTTTGTCAACTCTGAGTACATCCAAGCTGAAATACCCCCCTCCAACCAAAAAGGACCAGCCATCACTGCCTGATTTAGAGGAACCCACCAGGGATTCTGTACATGGAAGGCTAAAGGAACATCTTCTCTCAGGGCTGTTTGAAACACCTGTGCAGCTACTGCACCATCCATTAGGTATAAACTGCTCTCAGGCGGCCTATTCTCAATTGGACGACATCATTAGTTTTGCTTGAGCCTCTATCACTACACAGACTTAAGTTATCTCACCAGGGACTCCCAACCTGCCTCTCGCTGCTGGAGCCGACTCCGCTCCTCACATACATCCCTCCTACGGAAGACCCATCATCCTTAACCTTACTCTTGAATTATTCCCTTCATTCCTTTTATATATCGCAGGCCTTTATGTTCACTAATTTATCTTTTAGTTTCACCATCCTCAGCTTTATTTTGCTATATTTCCACCATTAAACCTCTAGCAATCCTCTCATCTTTTTTCCTCCCTTCCTATTTCATCCACTCTTTTCATTTGTTATCCACTATATCACGTCTGCCTCTCGTCTGAAGCTATCCACTATTTTCTCCTCCTTGCTGCACAGCCACACTGGGGTTCCACGTTAACCCACCCCCCCACACCGTTTCTATCAGTTGTAGCGAGCTTGTCAGCCTCGAGCCTTAGTTAATCACTCAGGCGGCCCGGCAGTCCGACAGCTCACGGCGAACTCCCTGGACAATAATGGCAAGACAAGCAGAAAGCAAGAACAGCTCGGGGGAGGGAGGGGACTCATTAGAAATACAGGTATTTAAGGAAATGGTCAATCTCACATCAAAAGATAATTTGTCTTACGCCGAAGCCGAGGCATTTGTTTCTCTTTAGACAAGCGACGTTAAATGCTAATGCGGAGCGGTTTGTGCTGCCGGCGACACTCTCGGGCCGACTGTTGACATTATCAATTTGAGGCTTGATAAATACTTTCCTGTGTCTGGATGGCATATTTTATCCCCAAAAGAGAAGTTGGGTTTGCTACCCCAGGCGTTTTTTTTTTTATGCTGACTCCATGTTGCTGCCGCACTGACGGCGCAGGACTCGATAAAGTTGAAATATGACCTCCATTTGCACAATGACATTGCCTGAAATACACACACACACACACAAAAAAAGTGGGTTCTTGTCAGGCCTCTGAGGTGATCAATGCTTTTCAAGAATCTTTTATTGGCCATTTTGTGTTTGCGTGGGCAAATCAATACCGGTGAAAATAAAAAAATAAAATTGTATGTCTGATAGAAAAAAGGGAAAGCTCCTCATTATGGAATAACTTCTTTTTTTCCTTTACATATTTAACCTTAGGGACATTTTGAGTAAATATGTGAGGTGGTTGATGGCTTTAGGCAGTATTCGAGTTGTAAAAAAAAATCAGGGGGGATGGTGGATTTTATTATATGGGGACAGATCATTTGTGCTGATTACAAATAATATAATATATTACAAATAATAGCAGTGACCAAAACAGCTGCAGAAATACTGCAGGAATGACATAGCAGCAGTTAAATGCAGCCTTCTGTAAGCTTTAAATATCCACTGGGCTTACATCAAATACATCAAAACACAACAATAAAAACACTTTTCTGAACTTATCAATATGACTCTGTCCTTCACAGGATAAGTAACATGGATCACTGCAAAAACTCTAAATCTTAACAAGAATATTTGTCTTATCTCTAGTTAAAATGTCTCATTTTTTTTCAAGAAAATCTCATTACACTTAAAACAAGACTCATCACTGGAAAAAACAAAAATGTTTTTACCTGTTTCAAGTAGATTTTCACTTGAAATAAGTAGAAAAATCTGCCAGTGGAACAAGATTTTTTTGCTTGTAATAAGAAGATAAATCTTGTCCCACTGGCAGATTTTTCTACTTATTTCAAGTGAAAATTTACTTGAAACTGGTGAAAATTGTCAAATAAGTTATTTTTCTGGTGATGACTCTAAATGTTGAAATAGCAGTAAAACCACATTCATTGATGAAATGACATAAGGGATGGAAAGGAGGGAAGGCAGTTTTACAGGGGGATTGATTTGGACCGTTTTTATTTCAGGGGGGATGCCATCCCCCCTCATCCCCCCTCAACTCCAGTACTGGTTTTAGGTAACGCAAACATTTTTTGCAGGAGTTAAAGAGCCTTACAATTACCAAAATAATGGGATGCAAAACAGGGACAAGTTCAGGAACGATACACCAAAGCAGAATTTGAATGATCAGTGGTAGAATGTATTAACATAATATAAACGTAATGCGTTTCACCTGCCTGCAAAATTGTTGCACTACTCTGTATTACTGCCTCAAGCCTTTTGTTAATAATTGTGTACTTATTGTATTTATGTATTACCACTTATCTTGTATTTTTCATGTTGTGTCTTCCCTCAAAGGTTAATTATACATTTCAAACATTAATACAGCAGTGTGCTATCATTAGCTACGGTGAGATAACAGTATAATGATGTTCTTATCAGACGGTGCAGTGACTCAGTCCGTCTGCATCCTAATCTGTCTTCACGTGTTAAACGTTGTGGCAGCCGGTCTCAAGCCGTCCAGTTTGAGCAAGGAAACGTATTTGTTTTACTCTTCTGAATAAATCATGTTCTTTCAAAGTACAATCAGACTCATTTTCCAGAGCTCAATACGCCGTTTAAAGGGCTTCCAGGTGGGTTTAATTTTGAGTTTGTCTCTGTCTTGACGGGTAATTTAAAAATCACGGCCTAATGATTCTGCTATAATGTTGATTATACACCAATCAACTGATCACACTGCGCTGGTGGAGTTCACTGGTCAGGTCACGTTTTGGCATGTGAAAACTTAACTGTAGATACAATTTCACTTGAATGTTCAAGATGCAAGATGTCATTTACTGTCATTGTATTCTTGGTAGGATAAAACTCCATGTTAACACCACGGCAGTGTCTGAAAAAAAGACTAATCAATCACAATCAATCACAACACACAGAGATCTGACTCCAACACAAAGTGCCCAAACATGATATTGCAGAAACTATAATGACCAAAGATAATCTGGGACTGTAATAAAATATAATTAAAAATAAAATATTGTGAAAATATTTAAAATTATGATGATAGAACATACAGGACTGTCTCAGAAAATTAGAATTAAAGTCCTTTATTTTCTGTAATGCAAAAATGTCATACATTCTGGATCCATTACAAATCAACTGAAATATTGCAAGCCTTTTATTATTTTAATATTTATGATCATGGCTTACAGCTTAAGAAAACTCAAATATCCTATCTAAAAAAAATGAATATTCTGGGAATCTTAATCTTAAACTCTAAGCCATGATCAGCAATATTAAAATAATAAAAGGCTTGCAATATTTCAGTTGATTTGTAATGAATCCAGAATGTATGATATTTTTGTTTTTTTTAATTGCATTACGGAAAATAAAGAACTTCATCACAATATTAAAATTTTCTGATACAGTCCTGTATACAATTCAGAAAAACATTGTACGAGGTTAAGTTGCCATAGTAACAGCAAGTAGATTGGTTTAAAGAACTTGATAAAAGAAATTGTGGCTGACCTCATGCTGCTTTGCCTGTCATCCATCTCATTGTTATGCTCTTCGGTGGTTTTGGGCTTAAATCCTTCATTTGAACAGTCTCTTAAAGTTTTATCCCAAAATATCCACAACTATTATTTCTGCCAAGGCTCGTCAAATGGGCCAGAAAAGATAGGAAATGTATCGTAATTTCTGCACTGTAAGGCACTTAAAATGCTTAATTTTTCTCAAATCGGCAGTGCGCCCTAGCGGCGCCTTATGTATGAATGTTGTTGTCATTACTGACCAGGTTTATGTGGTACATTGAGCTCAAAAATCTGTCAAAATGTTTTAGTGACTTTGGTTGTGACAAAGCCGGTCCGCTTGATTGATGGTCGGACCGTTCAGACCCGTTAAAGTCGGTCCTTGGTTGGATACGGGTTGCACCGTCAGACAACGTTTATGGAGCTAGAACAGTCTCATAATTCGGAAATGCACACACCGTTTCACAAATGCACAGGACAAAATTCACAAATGCACACACCGATTCGCAAATGCACACACCGTTTCACAAATGCACAGAACAATTCACACATGCGTAGGACAAGATATACAAATATATTTTTTGATGCACACACAAATATAACCTGATTTACAAAAGTTTTTTGTCTGTGAGCTGCACTGGATTTGTGTGTGACTTTTGAGACTCCCTGACGTCCCTGGATTCACAAATACGTTTTTTCTTTTTAACACGGAAGGATCTGCAACCAATCAGATGTTTTCCTTTGTTTCAGCCAATCATAAGAGCTCACCCCACATGGGGGACGATTTACTCGTAAACCAATCAGATTTAAGGTGCGGATACACCTGCTGTTTGACCTGCGTTTGCTTAGAAAAGTGATTCAATATTTCGAGTTGGTGGAATAAAGAAAAATAAACAAGACAGCAACACGGGATGGAGAGGAGATCACTGCTCTGCTTTTCTTCTGATCTCGGTAAAGAAAACAGCACGATCGGAGATGGTTTGTCGGGCCGTTCAACCAGAGCCTTCGGTGTGTGCATTTGTGAATTTTGTCCTGTGCATTTGTGAAACGGTGTGTGCATTTGCGAATTATGAGACTGTTCTAGCTCCATAAACGTTAGATAACTAATTATGTAGCGATGGCAAGGAACCATCATCCAACATCTAGTCCACTTTACCTTACTGTAGTTAGATGTCAAGCCAACGTTAGTGTGGCAGGGTGGAGGAGCAGCAGCCACTCAGGTGATGTCCCATCAACCTCTCCACCCTGCCTGCCTTTATAAGGCGTGGCTGCACAGCAGCAAGGGTCTGCTGTGAAGGAACTGAAGCACGTGTGTCCTGGGTGTTTGGAATAAAGGTGTTCGTGCACTGAAACCCTCTATCCTCTCTATCCTGTCGGTCGGGCCCCGTAGCACTCGCCGTGCTACAGTTAAGTTTTTAGCGTAGGACCAATTTTCAAATCTATATCATAATCCAGTTATAATCAAATGTTGGAATCCAACTTCACACTAACTTCAGGTGTCCGCTATCGCTAGCAACAATGAACCAATCACAGAACAGTACGTAGTACGACGCTTAGCTGCTCCACTTTGTACTTGTGGATTCTGTCATGACTCGATCCCTGTTAGTTCGGTTTTCTGTGTCATCTTGTCTCATTGACTTTTCCTCTCGTTTCAGACCCCCCTACCTTGGTTTCGTCCGTCTCCTTGATTGTCTGCTTCCGTCCTCATTCCTTCCACCTGTTTTCTGTGTGTATATATAATCCCTGTATTTCCCCTGTTCGTTGCCCGTTCGTCTTTTTGTCTCCGTGTGTTTACCCGTAGCCTTCATCGCTCAATAGCAGTTTCTATTTTCCTGGTTTTGACCCGTGCCTGTGTACCGGCTGACCTCGTCTTTTTCCTGATCCTTATCTGTTTTGTTTGCTCTTGCTGACGGATCACCTGTGCACCAAACCTGTTTTTTCCAGTAAAAACTGTCACCCTGCCTAACGCTGTGTTTAGGTCGTGCTATCGGATCCAGATTATAGTTGCTACACCCTGATAGATTCATGGAAGACGAAGGATTTAAAATAAGAGTGTATTTTTATGTATGATATTCTGAGTTATTGTGAATGAGTTGAATGAAGTTTGATTGTTTTGTTTGGCTTTATATATGTTTTATCACGCGCCTTATGACCCGGTGCACCTAATGGTCCGCAAAATATGGTACAAACAATGACAAAATGATTAAAGCTGCAAGCAGCGATGAACCGGCCCTCGCACCCTTGTGCACGTTCAGGCTGCAGTGGAAGCTTGTATGACTTGTATGTAGATTCTTCAGGGCTGGACATTTAGCGGATGACACCAGCCACAACTCTCTATATCAAACCATTCAAGTTATGGCCGAAAGTAGGAACTATCAGATATCGACTAATCAGATGAAGAGGCGGGGCTAATTTGCACCAATTATGTTCAAGGACTCAAAACCGAGTCCGTTGACGCCACCCACAAGTCTTTATCACAACCTTTTCAAAAGTTATGGCGGAAAGTAGGAACTATCAAATATGGACCAATCAGATGAAGGGGCGGCACGCTTTTTTGGCATCTAGCGTTGCCACGGTAACGCTTTTGACTGAGAAAACTAATGCATGTCGTTGCAGGATGGAGACACACATTTTGATATATAACACACCTGGGTGCACGTTACGGTTCGGGCCGTATTAACTGCCGAAGAAATGGCATAAATTGCGCCAAAATGACACGATTAATTCAAAATGCCCAGCTTCCTGTTGGGTTTCGGCCATGGCTCCAAGAGACTTTTCTTTAAGTTGTGACATGATACAGGTGTACATGTGTACCGATTTTCGTGCATGTACGTCAAACTGTATTGTGGGGCTTGAGGCACAAAGTTTTCTAGGGGGCGCTGTTGAGCCATTAGGCCACGCTTATTAATGCAAACCATTAAATATCAAATTTTTCTCCAGGCCTGGCTTGTGGGCAAAATTTGGTGAATTTTGGGGCACGTTTAGGGGGCAAAAAGGCCCTCATTTCGTCGGAAAAATAAAAACGAGAAACACAAGGATAGAAATAAAAACGAGGAAAACAATTCCTACAATAGTGCTTTCGCACGGTCAGTACTCGGGCCCTAATAAATAAAAAATGTAAGTACATTTTGTGTGGATTACAATTATCTGTGTTAGGTAATTCACAGAGAATTTTTGCTGTATTATTTACAGCACATTTGTTCTGATTTAAATAGGGCATAAAATATTACGGGTTTGCCAGAGGTTTTCCAAGAAAGTACAGTACACTTTTAAACTAATATTGTATGAGAACCTCACGGGATTTTAGGCTGAAATCGAAAAAAAGAGAACATCTGGCATTGTGAAATGAGTTATTTCACTGTAAAAATGGACCATGAAATAGTATATAATATCATACTCCACTAAAAAATGCCCTGGCTGAGATTTTTAAAATGAGAACTTTTTTTCTTATTTGGCGGTAAGTCAACCACACCAACCCACACATTGGCGCTTCCCGCGGAGGATTTAACACACTTGTGAAATATTGTCCTCTGTCTGTCTTTATTTTTCCCCCCGCTGGTCTTGTTTTGGGGATTCCTGAGAGACAGCTCAATCAAGTCCCGCAGAGATCAACTCATCAAAAGCTGTGTTATGTGGTCAGAGTGCATGAATGACTGGCAAACACATCCACACGCTGAAGCTACGCAGTTCAGGCTGCAAGTTGTAGGCATGCAGACGCATTGAGGCAGTGACATTGAGTGGCCGAGCTGTTTACTGGACGATATTAAACAACATTACAAAAGCAGCAGAGGAGGACACAGACTAGTCTTCACTTCTATGAAAGCAGTGAAAGAGTCTCTTAATAGATTCCTGGATGGCAACCCTGACAGTTGTAAAGACTTCAAACTGTCAATTCAGAATCGCTACACAGGAACAGTGTGCAACATATTTTGTTGGCTTGCAAAGAATATCAACAAAAGCTGCAATTCTGTCAAATTTTGTCCAGTTATCGTTGAGAACTTGGAGACCTTTTCCAGTAATTTGAAGCTCCAGATTGGCTTCACTGTCTATGTGATAAGAAATGGATGGCAGTGAACTGTCTGTCTTGCTCCCACACTGCCAAATGTGGGGGAAAAAAGGCTAGACATTTCTCCGGAGCAGGCAAACTTAAGTGAAAGGCATTACAGAAAACAGCCCAAGTCTTTGTCATGGCGTCATTTAGCACTGGGAGGATTACTGTGTCAGACATAAATTCATTCTTGTCTGACAGTCATACTTGGGACTCATTACCAGGGCTTCAAATGTTGGAGCTGTGTCAAAGCCCCTGGATCTCTGGGATGTGCACGAGGCAGTCTTTTGAATCAGAACTATGATGCTCTGCTTCCAACAACATTAGGCACCAGCAGTAAATGCTGCAAATGCCATTATGAGCATCCTCATAAAGGGACAGGAAGGGAGGTGGAGAATCACAAAACTGGACAGATTCACGCTCAAAACTGTGTTATAACAGCTAGTTTTTACTTAGGCCTACTCATTTTTATGTTTGGATTTGTCTTACACAGTTTCTTGGTTAGAATTATTATCAATATACTGCAACTACATAGGGAGGAAAGAATGAGGAGAATGTAAGGTAAGGTAACACATCTTTAATTCATGGTCAGGTATCCTCACCAAAACCAGCACGGTGTCCATACAACCACTGTGAGGGAGTATCAAAGAATTATGCAGTTAGTTTGAACTACAAGCAAGGCCAGACAAATATTTGTGGAGCAATTTTAAGCCTGCAGTGTGGTGGACTTGAACCAGTGCTCTGGAATTTACATCAGTTTTCGTTGACTCTGTCTCTTCTGTGAATTGTGGGCTCTAACTCAACTTAGACTCAGCTAAGAAAAGCCAGGTTCATTCAGGTTTATCTATACTTTCTTTTGGAGTCACATTGGATCTTAATTTTGTGTGTTGCATTTTAGGGCTGACATACTTTTTTATCATTTTGATAAAAAATAAAAACACAATATTTACCCCTGATTTATTGAGATAAATATGTACACAGCAGATATATCAATGATTGCACAAACTATTTTCCTTCTGTAGTTGAAGGCTGGTCCGTAATGGAGCCCTCAAGGGATCACAAGCCAGTATCTTTTTGAGCCGGTCCCAAGGACGGATAGCTGCGGAGGATTGTGTCAGGAAGGGCGTCCGATGTGAAACCCATGTCAAACCAAACATTGGAAATACAAGACTTGTGGAAAAAGCGAGAGACTGCGGTTGAAAGTAAAGACTTTGAATGTTGGGACTATGAAAGCAAGATCTAGGGAGTTGGTGAACATGATGCAGACGGGAAAGGTGGGTATTCTGTGTGTTGAGGAGATTAGGTGGAAAGGTAGCAAAGGCTAGAAGCTTAGGAGCAGGGCTCAAGCTGTTTTACCGTGCTGTGGACCAGAGGAGGAATGGAGTAGGAGTTATCTTGAAAGAGGAGCTTCTTAGGAATGTTCTGGAGGTGAGAAGAGTAACAGATAAAAGGATGAGTCTGAAACTAGAAATTACAGGTGGTAGAGAGGTAGTTTAATGGTTATTGATGGAGACTTCAATGGACATGTTGAAGGAGGCAACAGTGGTGACGAGGAAGTGATGCGCAGATTACGAATCCAGGACAGGAACGCAGGAGGTGACATCTATCCATCCATCCATCCATCCATCCATCCATCCATCCATCTTCTTCCGCTTATCCATTCCCGGGTCGCGGGGGCAGCAGTCTCAACAGAGATGCCCAGACTTCCTTCACCCCAGACACTTCCTCCAGCTCTTCCTCCAGCTCTTCCGAGGGGAGTCCAAGACGTTTCCAGGCCAGCCGAGAGACATAGTCTCTCCAGCGTGTCCTGGGTCTTCCCCGGGTCTCCTCCCGGAGGGACATGCCTGGAACACCTCCCTAGGGAGGAGGGACATGCCTGGAACACCTCCCTAGGGAGGAGGGGCATGCCTGGAACACCTCCCTAGGGAGGCGTCCAGGAGGATCCGGTACAGATGCCCAAGCCACCTCAGCTGACTCCTCTCAATGTGAAGGAGCAGCGGCTCGACTCCGAGCTCCTCCCGGGTGACCGAACTCCTCACCCTATCTCTAAGGGAGCGTCCAGCCACCCTGCGGAGGAAACTCATCTCTAAGGGAGCGTCCAGCCACCCTGCGGAGGAAACTCATCTCTAAGGGAGCGTCCAGCCACCCTGCCGAGGAAACTCATCTCTAAGGGAGCGTCCAGCCACCCTGCGGAGGAAACTCATTTCGGCCGCTTGTATCCGCGATCATATCTTTTCGGTCACTACCCAAAGTTCATGACCATAGGTGAGGGTAGGTGTGTAGATTGACCGGTAAATCGACATTGAGATGGACTAAATCTCCTGTAGACGATTTAACCTGAAGGAGATCCGTCACTGCAAAGTACTGGGAGGTGAGTTTAGGATGGTGGTGTGTAGGATGAAGAGAACAAAGGCAGAACAGACGGCAAAGTGGTGGAAAGTGTTGTGTTCAGAGAGAAGTTGAGACAGGCTCTGAGGTGGTGCGGTTGGTCCTTCCAGATGACTGGACAAACACAGCTACTGTGATCAGGGAGACAGGTAAGAGTACTCGCAGTGACATCTGGTGAAACGGTGGACATGGAGACATGGTGGTGGAGCAAGGAAGTGCAAAGTAATGTCCAGAGAAAGAGGTTAGCTAGGTAGAGGTGTGACACTGAGGTGACTGAAGAGAGTTGACAGGAGTACATGGAGATGCAGCATAAGGTGAAGGTAAAGGTGGGGAAGTCCAAACAGAGGGTGACCAATGACATGTATGTTAGGCAAGGAGGGAGAAACTGATTTATACAAGTTGGCAATAAAGAAAGATAGAGATAGGCGACATGCTAGGGCAGGGGTCTGCAACCCAAAATGTTGAAAGAGCCATGTTGGACCAGAAACACAAAAAACACATGTGTCTGGAGCCGCAAAAAATGAAAAGTCTTGTATAAGCCTTAGAATGAAGGCAACACATGCTGCATGTTTCTATATTAGTTATAACTGGGAGAAGATTTTTTTTTTTTCATTATGCACTTCTAGAAAAAAGTCGAAAAATGCAGAAAAAAAAGTCTAAATGTCAAGAAAAAAGTCAAAATGTCAAGATTAATGTTGAAGTACAATCTTGAGAAAAAGCCGAAATGTGGAGAAAAAAGTCTAAATGTCGAGAAAAAAGTCGAAATGTTGAGAGAAAAGTCAGAATCTCGAGAAAAAAGTTGAAATGTCGAGAAAAAAGTCGAAATCTCGAGAAAAAAGTCAAAATGTCAAGATTAAAAAGGAAAGGAAAAAGGAAGAAAAAGAGAAGAAAAAAAAGGAAAAAGAAAAAAAAAGAAAAAAAAGAGAAAAAAAGATGTTTACCGGCCCCTGTGCTAGGGTGATTAAAGATGCAGATGGGAGGTTTATTTTTGTCATAACTGGTGGAATTACCACTATTTTCTGATAATATTACAAAAACAGGGTCATTTGAGAAGCAAATCCACTCCTTTGCACCACCTGCAGTTCATGATTGCAAATTTCCCCTCTGTGGGACTATTAAAGGTTTATCTTATCTTATCTTATCTTATCTTATGATTTCCCCAGCACCTCCAGTTAAGGCCAGAGTCTCTGGAGTCCAATAGAAAGCTTGGGAGGAGCATGAACCCTGCCAGGTACTGGATGTTTGGGAAGTTCCTGACTGCAGCTTTTAAGATAGAGATAAACATGTATTGTCCATTATTTACTGAAATGTCTGTTAAAAACCCAGAAATGTTCTGGTGCTTTGACGATGATAGAATGGACGGGTTGTTTAACTTCAATGTTTTTAAGTTGGCTCATTTTGTTTCTGAAGCCTGGATAAAGCGTCAGGATTGTTTATATGTTTAATTGGTACAGTACGGTGGCCGACAAGGGCCAAACGCACTGCAACGGCCTAATTACGAGACATTTCTTCATTATATTTTACACCAGACGATACAATGTACAGCGTTGTACAGTGATATAAACATTGTATATAAATATAGTCAGATAAAAATCACATTACCGTTCCCGCTGTATGTTTAAACAATGGACGTAAACACTGTGGTTCAGTCAGCTGCGCCCCCTGCAGGTTTGGAGCACTTCCGGTTGAAGTGACCGGTTATGAAGCGTTTTTCTTTTGAAGATGGTTTCTTGTTTTATATCGTTTTGTGCTTTGCATCGTTTCTCTATTTGCAGCGCGTTTGATGATGCTGCATTTGTCAGGGTCTGTTTTCTGGCTTTCATTTGCTTTATGTTCCTTTTTCTTTTTTTGGTGCACTTCATGTGCATGACACGTAAATAAAAACTTCAATCAATCAATCAATCAAATGTATTGATGGGTGGCAGAAGTGTGATTGAGCGATGAAAAGTTCATGAATGAGGTAAATGAAAGAGAAAGAGAAGTGAACATTGTGGACCAAGAGGTAGCGAGCATCAGTATGCCTGAATTGAGCAGGACATGCGAGTGGATAGGTGAGGTCCTGATGAGTTTACAATGTTGAGGTTCCGCTTTGGAGTAACGAGGATGGATAGGATCAGGAATGAGAACATCAGCGGGACGGTACATGTTAGATGTTTTGGAGAGAAGTGAGAGGGGCAAGACTGAGATGGTTTGGACATGTACAGAGGAGGGATGGTGAATACACCAGTAGAAAGATGAAAAGGGTTACGACTGCCAGGGGGGAGGGAGGTCTGAAGGAAGAGCAAAAAAGGAGATTTATGGATGTAGTGAAAGAGGACATGAAGCTAGTTGGTATGATAGAAGAGGATGGAGAGGACAGGGTCCGATGGAGACGGATGATTCGCTGTGCTGACCCCTGAAGGGAAAGGCCAAAAGAAAAGAAAGAAGTTGAAGGCTGGTCCGTGGAAACAATGAGAATCTCATCCAAGTATTTCATATATTTTTTTTACTTTCAAATAAAAAGGTACTGCATGTAGAAATCCTGTCAAAGACTGCCCCCCCTGTTTTTAACAGTGCTATACAGAACTGTATCAGAGAATTAGAATATTGTGATAAAGTCCTTTATTTTCTGTAATGCAAAAATGTCATACATTCTGGATTCATTACAAATCAACTGAAATATTGCAAGCCTTTTATTATTTTAATATTACTGATCATGGTTTACAGCTTAAGAAAACTCAAATATCCTATCTCAAAAAATTTAAATATTCTGTGAATCTTAATCTTAAACTGTAAACCATAATAAGCAATATTAAAATAGTAAAAGGCTTGCAATATTTCAGTTGATTTGTAATGAATCCAGAATGTATCACATTTTTGTTTTTTTAATTGCATTACAGAAAATAAAGAACTTTATCACAATATTCTAATTTTCGGAGACAGTCCTGTATGTGTCAAGAGAGATTTCATGAGTAAAAAAAAAACGTGTGACCACCAAAAGCAGTAATAACACCAAGGCTTTAGACGACCAGGTTCCTAAACGTAACAAATCGGAATAACGTGCCTGTTCAAATGCATCGCTGTACAGTTACATGTGAAGCTGTTTTAAAGTAATGGGATCGTTTTCATCCAACTCGCCTTTTCAATGTTAGATTTGATGGACATGCATTGATTTTAATTGGTTTACTCAGTGAGAGAAGAAGTGCAAGATTTAAATATTTGGATGCTTATGTTTCTCTTGTTTTAAAGGAGCATGAGGCTCCTTTTAAGAAATGAGACTCTCTAGCGCCACCCTTCACCACGACGGCCGTCGGGGGTACTGCAGCCAACAGTGAAGCCGGCACGGGAGAACGGGGAGAAAGTGCATGCAGTGTCATGTGACGTCACATCTGCAGGACAGCGCGGGAAATTCGGGACCGAATTGCAGCACATTTTGCAGCACACAGCCTGTTCAAGGCAACGGAGAGATACACTAGAGGGCTCATTCTTTTTGGTTTGGAACGCTTCATCTGACATTATTACTAGAAAACTTAAAACGTATACAATTTTTTTTCATAAATCCTGCCTCAATCCTGCCTCATGCTCCTTTAATGTGTATATTACAACATCATCTATATCATACAATAGTGTTTCTTCTTTTTGATTAAATAAGGATTTTCTTTCATTCTGTCATGAGAGGCAATATATAAAAAAGAGTCAATGGTAGAGCTCTGTTACTTTATCATTAACTTTGAGGACAGGTGTCCTTCTTGGTCCCACCAGAGCTCATTTTTCTTCATTTTCAAAATGTTTACTTGAACTTTCATGAATTATATTCAGCTGTTATATTTTGACTGACATCATGTGTCCGTCCTCACTTTTTCCGACCTCCTCATCTCATCTGTGGTGTGTTTTACTTTAGCTACCCCACGTGTTTTGTCTTACAGAGTCTTAGAGAGACGGTGTGTGCAATGTTTGTGTGGCCCAAATGTAGGGATGGCGCCGAGTCTCCATCAGCCTCCATCACCCTCCATCATCTCAAACTCAAGTTGACATAGAAAGGCACAGAATACCGGTGAAGTGATAAAAGTGATAAAAGTGACCTGAATAGCCGTGCATGAGAAAATGATGCTGGATTTTCATTATTATATGCAGTACTCGAGTTGTAAAATAAAATCAGGGGGATGGTGGATTTTATCATATGGGGACAGATAATTTGTGCTAATTACAAATAATATAATATATTACAAATAATAGCAGTGACCAAAACACCTGCAGAAATACTGCAGGAATGACATAGCAGCAGTTAAATGCAGCCTTCTGTAAGCTTTAAATATCCACTGGGCTTACATCAAATACATCAAAACACAACAATAAAAAACACTTTTCTGAACTTATCAATATGACTCTGTCCTTCACAGGATAAGTAACATGGATCACTGCAAAAACTCTAAATCTTAAAAAGAATATTTTCTTATTTCTAGTTAAAATGTCTCATTTTAGTAAAAAAATCTCATTACACTTAAAACAAGACTCATCACTGGAAAAAACAACAATTTTCACCTGTTTCAAGTAGATTTTCACTTGAAATAAGTAGAAAAATCTGCCAGTGGAACAAGATTTTTTTGCTTGTAATAAGAAGATAAATCTTGTCCCACTGGCAGATTTTTCCTATTTATTTCAAGTGAAAATGTACTTGAAACAGGTGAAAATTGTCAAATAAGTTATTTTTCTGCTGTTATTTTTCTGGTGATGACTCTAAATGTTGAAATAGCAGTAAAACCACATTCATTGATGAAATGACATAAGGGATGGAAAGAGGGGATGACAGTTTTACAGGGGGGAGGATTTTGACCGTTTTTATTTCAGGGGGGGATGCCATCCCCCCTCACCCCCCCTCAACTCCAGTACTGATTATATGTAACTTTTCTCACAAAAAGATGAGAAAACTACCATAACGATGCATAAGTCTATAACAAAGTGTCATTTTCACTAGAGTGAGGATAACAACTATTGATAGAGCTATGGGGGGAGGTTTGTGATGAAACATAAGCAGTGACTACAGTCAGTATGAGATTAAAGATGCACTTCCCTTTTGATGACTACCAAGCAGTTTTTCAAAGAAACAAATGTTGACATCTATCTTCAGTTTATATTCATACAGAAGCTCATTAGATCAGAAGGTTTGATAAAGAACAATAGGAATGAAAAATGAAAGCCACTTCACTAGATGTATATGACAAGTCAGAAGGTTCAGCCAAAGGCTTACAAGTTCAATCCTAGAAGGTACAAAACGCATACATCTTTAAAGAGAATATCAAACATGTATACCAAAAGAGACAACAGATGAAAATAACTGTATTATTTTAGAACATTGAGACAGGATTTATTAAGTTGATCAGGTCTTCTAAGGTTTGCTTTTCATCAGGCCATCAAGAGGATTTAATCCCCAGGTAAAATTGTGCGTCGTCCTATAACCAGTACTGGAGTTGAGGGGGGATGAGGGGGGATGGCATCCCCCCCCTGAAATAAAAACGGTCCAAATCACCCCCCTGTAAAACTCCCCCCCCCCCCCCCCCCCCCCCCACCCCCCCTTTCCATCCCTTATGTAATTTGATAAATTAACGTGGTTTTACTGCTATTTCAACATTTAGAGTCATCACCAGAAAAATAACACCAGAAAAATAACTTATTTCACAATTTTCACCTGTTTCAAGTAAATTTTCACTTGAAATAAGTAGAAAAATCTGCCAATGGGACAAGATTTATCTTCTCATTACAAGCAATAAAATCTTGTTCCACTGGCAGATTTTTCTACTTATTTTAAGTGAAAATCTACTTGAAACAGGTGAAAATTGTTGTTTTTTCCAGTGATGAGTCTTGTTTTAAGTGTAATGAGATTTTTTTACTAGAAATAAGACAAATATTCTTGTTAAAGGTATTGTGACATCATTTTTAACATGCTTTTAACACTATTAAAAGTCTTGGCCAACATCTCTCAAATGTGTCTAAAAGGGTGTAACAAAAAAAACTTCACTCCAGTACTCCATGCCTGGCTCTTTTTATGACGGTGTTTTTTGCGCAGTGAAAAACGCGTCCTTTTCCCCCTTTCCTGTCAATCATTGCCCCGCTCCTCCTCCCAGTGCTCGGGTGATTTGTCTTGTGGGCGGAGAGAGGATAGGTGATGGGCAGGGAGCTGGGTGGAGGGGGGCGGTGATTTAGCGGCCCTTTACGTAACGGTCCGCCACCCAACCAGATGCGCCGTTTTTGCATAATTATGCGGAAACTCCCAGAAAGCACACAATACACTGAATGTTAAAAGTTTGTTTTTTTTTGGGTGTAATTGATGTCAAGACACCCAACAAAACACAAAAAATCAAGAAAAATTTGTTTTTCATGTCACAATCCCTTTAAGATTTTGAGTTTTTGCAGTGATCCATTTTACTTATCCTGTGAAGGACAGAGTCATATTGATAAGTTCAGAAAAGTGTTTTTTATTGTTGTGTTTTGATGTATTTGATGTAAGCCCAGTGGATATTTAAAGCTTACAGAAGGCTGCATTTAACTGCTGCTATGTCATTCCTGCAGTATTTCTGCAGGTGTTTTGGTCACTGCTATTATTTGTAATATATTATATTATTTATAATCAGCACAAATTATCTGTCCCCATATGATAAAATCCACCATCCCCCCTGATTTTGTTTTACAACTCGAGTACTGCCTATAGCCTAAATGGCTCTGCTGAGAGTAAAAAGAGAGAAAAGGTTTCAAAACCGCACCGACCTTTTCCTGAGTATGGAAGAGTCCAATGCCGAATAACAATGATAAGGAAACCTGGTGGATTTACCAAGCAGCCAGCTTTCAAACAGCCAATCTACCGTCCAACTTGGAACATCTGTCAACGGCTGCTGTTCCAGAAAATAAAGGCATGTTAAAATAAAACAACTATGAAAGTGTGTTTCTTACTCCTTCCTATTGGGTTATGGTATAATCCTGTACAACTCCCAGCGGTGGAAGTTACAGCTGTGTCCATTCAAAGTGAAATTAGTAGAAAAAAAATGGTTATTATTGGTACATGGCATGACCCTTTCTGAGATTCTATAACATCCCATCAACCGTTATGAAAAACATCGGCTGGTACTTGATACTTGTCACCGATGGTGTCTCTCTGGTATTTACATAATTACAGAATCTTTTCATGCACATACTTTCTCCTCCAGTAGGTCATACCTTTTGTGTGTGTGTGTGTGCGTGTGTATGTGTGCGCATCTCCCAAACATAATTGTGTAATCAGCAGTGAACTTAGAGTACAAACCATATAAATCACTTGAGGGATAAATCAGTTGTGAGTCATTAAACTTTTACCCTCACAAATGTTATGTTCTGGCCAGGAAATTTCCATAAAGATATATGAAACAGGACTGGATGCAAAGATCAGATTGTTCATGCCTTTTGCACTTTTGCACATCCACAGTCCATATTGACCTGGGCTGGTCATGTGGATCACTGAACCAATGTCTTACTGGCTCTTAGCGTTCAGCTTGAAGTCATCCATGTGCAGTAGAGGGGGTGACCGATGGTGGCCCCATTCCTAAGTTGGTATCCATAGCCGGTGTTTGGTATATGCTTCATTTGATGGAGACTTGCACAATTGGCTCAAAGTTGGCCTCAAGGGTGGTCTGCCACAGCCTCGTTGCATTTGCAGTGAAGGCTCTTAGAGCTTTGTTGACCTTGTACAGCTTGAGGCGTTCCAGGTTCTCCGTATGCAGCATTATTCTGTGAATGGAGGCGGTTTCGCTCTGTCTCTCCTTCCTGGAAGTGGGTGCCCAGCCAAAGGTTATGCCTAAAGAAGGCCTGTGTTGAAAAAAATCAATTTTCCGATTCTAAATCGATTCTCATATTAATTCCTAAAAATCGTATGTCTAAAGATCGTTTTTTTTTTCATCATTACATTACAACTTTTCGTATTTTTTTGGTTATGCCCAAAAAAGGAATGTTTTGTTGGACACGAGCATAACTAGTGCCATGTTTTTGCCTTTAAATATGTTTAAAGGTATGACAACAAAGTTTTCTGTTATAATTGCATAAATTGTCTATATTTCTTTAATTTATATACTGTCTTGGGGTTACATTTGCAAAAAATGCTAAAAACCAAATTCTCAAAAATGGGAAAAAATGTAAATGATTTCATAGGGCCCTATCTCTGTTTGCTGCCCTGGATCTGTTTGATAATTATGCCCCACAATGTTTCTGAAAGCAGATATCAGCATTCTAGGAGGTGATTGGTCCTTACAGCATCATTAGCTGCCAATACATGATGTTGAATCTCAATATATTACTAATATTAATATGTTGCATAACTACAGTCATATAATTCATGCAACAGCTCAAAAAACAGTTTTAATAACACTAACCCAAATCAATATCGGAATCAAATTGGATCGAATCAAATCTTGATAATGGATTCTGAATCTTAAGAATCGGAATCAAATCGATTATTGACATTTGAATTGATCCCCAGCCCTAGCCAAAAGGTGTCACATAGAATTTTATATAACTTAAAGAAGAACTGAATACCAGCTAGAGACATGAAGACATCACTGGAACTGGCGAACGTCTCTGCCACAGCCCCGTTGCATTTGGAATGCTCTTAGAGCTTTTGACCTTAACAGCTTGAGGCGTTCCAGGTTCCCTGTATGCAGCTTTGAGTCATTGGCTTTCTGGTAATTGATTCAGGTAGTGGACAGGTTTGTCTGTCAGGTTTTGAAGTCTCGGGTGACAGTTCTGTCAACCGGCAACTGGCATTTGGCTCAGTCTCCAGCCTCGGTGGCTTAGCTTGTATGGTATTACCCTGTCACGAGGAGTACACTTTAGCCGGGTTAGTGGAGAACAGCCGGTTTTATTTCCCTGGCCTCTATTTCTCTTGTGTATCTCTTCAGTCATGCAGGCAAAGGTTGAGAGGCTTTGTTTTGCAGTTTCTAGACCCTCAGGTACAGTATGTGCATTTGACTGTAGCGCTTGGGTACCTCATTTCTGGTTGCACATTTCTGGGGTTCTGATAATTGGCTTATCGCTCCGTGTTACCTTCATTTTGGCCTCCAGCCTCCTCTGCCACGGTGCCTCCTTCTTGCCCTTCACGTTACTGCTACATTGGCCAAGCATTTCCAGAATCACTGTTGCAGTTCTATTGTGTGTTACAGTCCCATTCCTCACCATAGTGCCCCGGTTGCTCAGCACGTGATGCAGACCTTGTTTGACTGGGCCACGTCTGAACCAGTATGTCTCCCAGTTCAACAGAGGTAGCTAGGTGGCATGGTTAAGGGTCTTGCCTGGAACAATTAAAATGCAAGAAAGCAATGTGCAATATGCATTAGCACTTTACAAATCTGAGCATTGGAGCACTTTAAAGAAATAATGGGGCGATGTGTAATCTGCATTAACATTTTAAATCTCTTGCACTTTAGCACTTAGCACTTTAAACATGACGGTCACTTAATTACTGGTATCAATTGTAACATGTTTCTATTTCTTATTGATTTTATCTAGCTCAGTCGTGTCTTTTGAATGTTGTGTTGTGGTGTCCGATTTTATGTTTGGCATTGATTTGTCGCAGGGACGATTGGTGGAAATTAGCCTATGGCTACAACCATGCATGTTTACACCTGTGTTCATCAACATGTACCGTTCCTGTTAACAAATAAATACATTGAATTGAATTGAATTGAATTGAAGACGTAACTATACGGGCCCCATTGTGCACGTCCTAACAACTGAGGCAGGGGGACCGCAGGCCAGCACGCAGCTCCCGAAGCTCCGGCCTGCAAACATGCACAAAAGAGAAAAAAGGGGGGCCGGCACAATAAACTACAGGAGCAATGGACAAAAATGATAGCTATGAGATATTTATAATAAATAAAAATGGTAATGGAGAAGAGAGGAAGGGAAGAGGAGAGGAGAAGAAGGGTGAGAGGCACCGCCCAGCGGATCATGTCGGTGCCCCCTGCAGCATAGGCCTATAGCAGCATATCTACCACCAAGCTATATTTGAGACTAACTATTATAGTCTTGTTCTATAGCTGCAACTATGACTAATGACTCTAACACACTAGAGTTTACACTAACTAGAGATTTACCAACACCAGCTAGAGGTTTACTAAACACTAACTATAGGCGTTACTAAACAGAAAGGTTTTAAGTTTAGTTTTAAAGGTGGAGGTGGTGTCAGCCTCCTTAACCCAGATTGGAAGTTGGTTCCATAGTAGCACATATAGAATCACATCCATGACCACATATATTGTTAATAAACTCATAGACAGTATTTGATTGAGTCAAATTTGATCTACAGTTACCCACAGCTGTTAAATTATGCACGCAACGGCCAGTTTCCCTGCCAGGTCATATCTGACCCGTAACACCACAAGTGTTACTTTTTTATCAAAATTCAGAATTTTCTTAAATGGTGAAAACTGCTTTTCTTGTGTTGAAATAGTTGGTTCTGAGGATAGGGAACAATGAAGGTCTGTTCTAATAAAAAATACGCAAATGGTACTTTTTATATACCTAAACTTGAAAATGGGTTGGACACGCACACAGACACTGTTGTTGTATTTCTCCATTAAATAGCAATTTATATCCTCATAAGTGTCCATGATAGACGAACACAATGAATGTAAGCTGATAAAAAACAAATAATCACATTAATACTTAACTTAAGAAGTTCCCTGAGCATTTACAGTGGTGGCGGAATAATTGACTAAACCCATCAATTAATTACTTCAATGAAAGCTAAATAGCAATTAATTTGAACACCTGGAGTCCAATTAATGAAATTAGTTCAGCGGTGGGACTTACACCTACGTTGGATAACAACAGACACACTGTAGCACATTTTAAATTTTCTGTTCATAAGAAGCATGTGCTAATATGATTCATGCCTTGCACAAAGGAGATCTGGAGTGGTTTTCCGTAAGGTTAGAAAGTGAAACACAATAATCTCAATGTGTTTAGGCCGCCATCAATTAACAGTTGGAGAATTATTCTGTGAATGGAAGCGGTTTTGCTCTATGGGCCAAATCCACAAAGAATAGATTGTGCCCGCAAATAGCGCTGTGAATTGCGCCACATTTGCGTCTGCAATTTGCCCCGCTTTAAGGACCTATTCACAAAAGATTTTGCTCTAATGATATGCCGGCGCAAACACGCCCATAAAGTTTTGCAGCCGAGTGCCATTTTCCCTTGTCTGAGTAAGTGAGCAGAGCTGTTTCCAGTGTTCTCCATATTTCAGCACACAGATTGGTCCATAATGAAAACTGCAGAGAGCACAACAGCCTCAACTTCCACGTATTTGTACTTCTCTAGTATTTCGCATGTATGACATAAGCTAATGAAATGTCAAATGTTAAGAGGCTGTGCGCATTTACGCACAAGGCAGAGCACCGGTAACTTAATTAACACCGGATCGGGATCAGATCAGGATCTGACGGTAATTCATGTTCTGTGTTTTGCTACACACACCTACAGGTCAGCTGTTAAACACACACATTCTAGATTTATATGTTTATATGGTGGAATTGTTTGTAATAAAGCAGCCCCTTACTGTATGGATGAATCCTGAGCTCCGTCCTGTTATTTTTATTTTTAAATCCGAGATAAGTCCACAACCCCACTTGATCTGACTGTCTACAGTCATGTCTGACTGTAGATTTCACCCTTAATATCATTCAGTATCACACAGGCTTGAATGATATTGAAGAGAGAGAGAAACAGAGACAGAGTGGGAGTGAGGAGTGAGTTTGCGTGCATACACGCTTCGAAAAGACGGTATTTGCTCCACTATTTTTGCGTGTGGCAAATAGCGCTGGCCTTTGTGAATTAGACGGTTTTTGCAATGAGGCTTATTTGCATAGAAAGGGGGCAATTTTGCGCCGAATGTATGAATATTACCTAATTTACATGCATGCAAATGGCACAGGTGCACCATGACACTGTTTGCTTGGCAGCGCAGTTTGTGGTGCAATTCGCCTTTTGCGGGTGCTTTGTGAATTAGACGCTCTCTTTTTGTCTCATTTGCACCGGTTTAGCGGCCGCAAAAGCCGCGCAATCCTTTTGTGGATTTGGCCCTTTGTCTCTCCTTCTCGGAAGTAGGTGCCCAGCCAAAGCTTATGCCTAAACTAGGCCTGTGTTGAAAAAAATCGATTTTCCGATTCTAAATCGATTCTCATATTAATTCCTAAAAATCGATTCGTATGTCTAAAGATCAATTTTTTTTTTTCATCATTACATTACAACTTTTGGTATTTTTTTGTTTATGCCCAAAAAAGGAATGTTTTGTTGGACACAAGCATAACTATTGCCATATTTTTGCCTTTAAATATGTTTAACGGTATGTCAACATTAAAGTTTTCAGTTATAATTGCATAAATTGTCTATATTTCTTTAATTTATATACTGTCTTGGGGTTACATTTGGAAAAAATGCTAAAAACCAAATTCTCAAAAATGGGAAAAAATAAAAAGGATTTCATAGGGCCCTATCTCTGTTTCCTCCCTGGATCTGTTTGGTAATTCTGCCCCACGATGTTTCTGAAAGCAGTTCTATCAGCATTCTGGGAGCTGATTGGTCCTTACAGCATCATTAGCTGCCAATACTTGATGTTGAATCTCAATATAATACTAGTATTAATATGTTGCATAATTACACAGTCATATCATTTATGCAATAGCTCAAAAAACTGTTTTAATAATACTAACGAAAATTGATATCGGAATCAAATCGAATCGGATTGAATCAAATCTTGATAATGGATTCTGAATCTTAAGAATCGGAATCAAATCGGTTCTTGATATTGGAATCGATCCCCAGCCCTAGCCAAAAGGTGTCACATAGAATTTTCTATAACTTAAAGATGAACTGAATACCAGCTAGAGACATGAAGACATCACTGGAACTGTCATGCGTAATTCATGACCAGGCAGTATCCACGCCAGAACGCCCCAGATAAAACTTCTACTTCTCAAAAATAACATTGGCAAACTTCAGACACACAGCAAAGTGCACCTTGGAAATCCACAAAACTATTTTATTTTTTTATGGAGAATACTCAAGAAAAAGGGAAAGCTTACCGACATCAAGACATTAACCAAACACTGAAGAGAGGAGATGGGAGCTATAATGACACTCTGTCCATCTATTATTGTAAATAAGATGAAGAACTGATCACATTCTGTGCTAATAACACAAAAATCCAGTAAATTCCATATCTATGTCCTCTGTACCACTCCCATAATTAAAATGATAAAAAAAGATTTTTTTTGTGCAAAAAATCAATTGACTCTAGTGTATCTCACATAGCTTCTCCACTGCACTTAAAAAGTGACTACAGATATGCAAAAATCTCACAATTTTCACTCACAGATTGTAAAACTACTATTCTGGACATATGTATTTCTGTTGGACCACCGTCATGTGCTCATGTGAACTCTGGACTCATGAATGTTTTGTGAACATTTTGTGAATGTGAATTAGTTCTTTAAAGCTGGCTCAATCTTCAGTCTGGGACCAGCTTCGGATGCCTCTTAAAATGGCCGCTTTGAAAAACTACAAAGACCAGAGTGCCTTGGGGGCGGCGCCGGGCGATAATTACGGGCGATAATTACGTCACGCAGCCCGCGGAGCACAAAATCTCTGTTTCTCCCCCAGCTCACGCTTTTTTCTCTCAACCCCCAACCCCGCTCTTGCCTTTGTGCCAAAGGCCCGTCGGAACAGACCGGCCTTCCCCCCCGAAGGGGGGAGGGAGAAAACGCGCCCGCATCGGGATCTGGCCTGGGGATGCGTACGGCCAGCTGCGGCCCGGAGCGCTGCTCCGCTGCAGCGCTTCCGCTCTCCCTCTGCTACTAACTTTTCTCTGTTTGAGTTTATTTTGCAAGGAGGAACCGATCCTCCGGGAACGTGCCCACACCAGCCCAAGAAGCATCCTGACATCTGAGTCCGTGACGCCCACGCACTCATCGGCCATAAGACGGGAGCCCGCACGTCCGATAAGTGGACCGGACCCGCGCGCACCGAGACGACGTGACCAGGCTCCGTTGACCAGGGGGGATTGCTCCGGCTGTTGCATGCTGCAAAACTGTCTTTTCTTTTCAGAGTTAGAAGCAGAAGAGGGACTCAGAAGCCGCCCGCTACCGGAGAATCTCCGCCAGAAACGATCGGCGGTGGGATCAGAGCCGAACCGAGCCGAACCAAGCCGAGGGGCCGCCTCGGACTGGAAAACCTACGACAGAAACTCGATCAGTACCCCGAAGAGCCCGCAGCTTCCCGATCCGGAGCCCAGAAGAGGCGTGAGGTTTATGGTTCTGGGTGATCAGTTTAATCTAGAGCGGTTCAGAGCTAAACTTGTGATTAATGAAGTTACTGTACGCATATTACTGTGTTACGCCGCCAACTACCGGCGCCATTTTTAGCCAGTTATTTACGGTTTAAACGCTGTGTTTTGTCAGCCCGTCTGATTGCACGTGGCGTGGCGAGGGCGCCGCCATCTTTAAACACCACAGGGCGCAGCCATCTTTAAATGCGTTGCCGGCCACGTGCAGCCACGTTGTTTTGAAACAGAGATGATCGTTTTTGTATCACGTGTTTATTGTTTTTCGATTTCTTTTCCTCCATGCAGTTAACGTTTTATTGTTGTTGTTGTTTTTCTTGATAGTTAGTGTTTTATGTTTTTAATGTAGTTGCCATCAGGATTTATTCAGGGTATCGCTTTTACCATCTGCTTGGTACCTGGATGTAAATAAATTCTGATTGATTTTAATGAGAAGTTGTTTGTGATGTTTTACACACATTCTTGTCACAATGGCTGTTTGACAAAGCTAGTGCCGAACTTTGTAATGGCCTTCAACATTATCCACCAGAAATAATAGCCCTTACTGTTATTCTGGTGGAATAATCCTTAATTTTTTAGACTGTTAAAGTTATAATTTTTCCTGGAAATCCAGGTGGTGCCCCGAAAATAATTAAGTCATTTTGAATAATTCAATTTGATAAGCAATCTACTTTATTAACATTTAACAACATTTCACATTTTCCTTTTGAGGTTTGGCTGAATGGAGACATCTTTCAAAGACTCTATGTAATCTTGGTATTTCAACGTGGCGTTGCAGTGGCCAGTTGTGTCGACATACTGAATAGAGCACAAGTCTATTCTTAGAGACGACCTCGGGCTAGTCATGTTACTCCGGTGAACCCGTTAATGTGTCCACCGTATGCACTCTTAAGACATGTCCATCATCAATTAACAGAGTAAGGTGCTTTGCAAACAAGGCCACTGGTACAATTGTTGAAGAGGAAGAGGAAGTGGACCTGTCACCGCGCTGACATCTCTGCTATTAGAGGAAATTTCTCAGGTGCGGTGGCTGGCAGTCTCCAGTGTTTACCGGGGAGCATCATTAGCCTGCCGCCTCACAGCCTTAAAATGTCATATATCCACAGTAATGAACTGTGAGAACACGCACTATTCCCAAAGTTCCCCGATGCAGCACCCACATTAATCCAAATGCTCAAACTCTGCAACTCCGGTCCCTCCACTCATTAACAGTGGCAGATATCAAGATAGGAATAATGAGGAAGTACCCGCAAGTCAGGGCAGATATTAAAGAAATAGGAAAGTGCGTGTGAGAGAGCGAGATGGGGGGAATAAATCCTGTCATAAATGGCAAAAGGCCCTGGAGAGATGGCCCGGTCTCGGATGACAAACAGCGTGCCTTCATGATATTTGGAGATGGTGACGTCCTCTGTGCAAGTCACGTACAGTCAGACCAAACACACTATTTAAGCAGCTCTTTATACAATAAGTGTTTGTAAAAAATGTTTATAATACTGAGCAAGAGACACCCAGGTTGTTCATGCCGTCACTTTACAGGAGAGACAAAGAGAAAAAGAGAGAGAGAGAAAATTCTGAGCATGCTGTGATTTAGTAATATAATATATTCGGATTTGTTTATTAAAGTTGACCAGTACAAATACATAGAATGTAAATTGCAAAACTGCTTAACTTCATTTTCACTTCAACAATATTATTACCATCGTATGAAAACCCCACTAAGAATATTACAGATATTGTTTGCCAGACAGGATGTCTAGAGTATTTTGTGCTAACCCATTTATATCTATAGCTTTGTTTAAGGTTGAAAAACAAACAAAAATAAATAAAGAAATAAAGAAATAAAAATATACCGTATTTTCTGGACTATAAGCCCCTACTTTTTTCATAGGTTTTGAACCGTGCAGCTTATACAAAGGTGCAGCTATTCTGTGGGTTTTTCTTCCACCACTCAGGGCGCTCTAACCGGAATTAGAATCAAAACTAAGACAAAATAAATACAAAGAAGAATACGCTACTTCTTCTTTAGCAGATAGAAGTAGGCGGAAGCAGATTTCAAACAGATAAATAAATACCGGTTATTTTCTCTTGGTTCTGTCCCGTTTTAATCAGCAAAGTTGCTGCCGTGTTAAAAGACACTGTTAGGAAAGGATCTATTTACGTACAGACATGTACATCATTTACAGTTCAAAATCATTCTGTACATGTAGTTAATATCTAATTTAACAACATAAATATCTGCAGCTTTCATATCTTTTTTTTTAAATAGAGCGGATGCGGCTTATATACAGGTGCGGCTTATAGTCCAGAAAATGCGGTATATATTTAAAAAAAAAAATATATATATATATATATATATATATATGCCTCAGGTTTTTAACAACATGGTATTAACCATTAATATGTATGCAGACAAAAAACCCTAACCATAACCCAAAGAAAAACAACTGTCCATTAGACCTTATTCTTTCTTTTATTTTATTTGTTTTAATATATTTTAATAGCATTAGAGCTGAACAGACACCTTGCAACTCTGTATAGGTTTCATCTTACAATATATGTTCATTGTGTTGTTATATTTGGACCCACAATGTCATGTAAATATTAAGCTTCATTAAAAAATGGTTGACTTTTGATTTTTCAATATTTAAAACAGAGATTTTCTTTTCCTTGTGGTTATCCTGAAGAATGACCATGTAATGATGACTTGGTATTGGGCCATATCAGCTCTGAAAGGGTTCACAAAAGTCTTTCCAAATCACTTTGTGAGACTCAACCTTTCTGCCACGGCTGCACTCACACAATCCATGTTCCACGTAAACTCGCTGTCAAATGTGTTTGGATCCTGAAAATTTGACAAATGTCTGTCCTGACCCCAGAAATCCCTGAAATGAGAACAACCTCAGTGACAGCTCTGGCGACGAGGGCAAAGGAAAACCAGCGTGTTAGCAGACGTGTCAGAGCAGAGCTAGCAGGAGAACATGGGCTTTCATTTGTGGAGCAATGCAGGTGCCCTAAAAGCTCAAATAAATAAATACAATTAAGATAAAAATCAACTGTGATTGGCTTTTTGCTGTTGTTTCAACAACTAATGCTTCTAATTCAAGATTAGGGAGTTGTGCTTGTGGCAATGTTACTAGGGTCGCCACCTTTCAGAAATAGAAATAAGGGACGCCCCGATTTCAGCAGCGCAGGAGCCAAAAAAAAGCCCCTAAACTTCTAAACTGAATAAAAATGTGTTTATTTTATATGAAAAAACAAAATGCTTTGATTTAAAGTTTAAAGTGCTTTAATAGCATTGAACTTGCATGACTGTACAGACAGACAACCATACTAGCAACTGAAATATCCTCCTATGATATGTATGTCCACATCAGCCAAGATGTATAATATAGCCTACAGGTGAAGGATATGGTGTAAAAGTTAATTTATTTCAATAATTCAACTAGAATATGGTGTAAAATTTAATTTATTTCAATAATTCAACCAGAATATGGTGTAAAAGTAAATTTATTTCAATAATTCAACTAGAATATGGTGTAAAAGTTACTTATTTCCATAATTCAACTAGAATTTGGTGTAAAGGTTAATTTATTTCAATAATTCAAATAGAATATGGTGTAAAAGTTAATGAAAATACGGTACAAATCGTGTCCCGTATTAGTTCAATACGGGACGCAACATTTTTTTCTCAAATAAAGGAAAATTCCGTATTTTACGGGACGGGTGGCGACCCTAAATGTTACTAAAGTTAGTAGCATTAGCATTAGTTCTAATGCTATTGCCATCAGGCACCTTAATGCTTTTTAAAAACAGCTGTACTTCCTCATCTAGAAATGTGTCTGTCCCATTCTCAACTGACTCTCCAGTAGGTAAAATATGTTTTTCACTGACCCAAAAGAATAATAATAAAAGAGTACGTGCCTTATTTCAAAAAGATATTGTTGCTACCCCTAAGTTTTTAATCACAAATAAGGTTAAGGAGGTCTCTTACAAAATCATACATAAATATTATCCTGCTAGCCATTACATGCAGAAATTTAAAAAGGACATTAATACGAACTGTTCCTTCTTTAATTTACATCCAGAAACAGTTGTTCATTTATTCTGGCTTTGCTCTCATTCGAAAAAACTATGGGCAGATATTAGCAAACGTATTATTGACTCTTTCACTATAGATTTTAATTTACATTGGGGAAATGTTGTTTTTGGTTTCCATTGTTTCCCTATGAAAGAAGGAAAATGTTACTTTTTGATAAATCTGTTTTTATTTCTTGCTAAATTTCATATTCATAAGAGTACATTTTCAAAGAAAACCCTTTGCTTTTATGTTTTTCAGAAAGAAATGGAACTTTACTTAAAACGAATCACTAAATCAACAAATGAAACGGCTAATAAAACCGTAGACTTGTGTAATATGTATAATCTTCTTGAATAACGAACATCACCCCTGGCACATGATCTGTATTCTATTTGTATACTGTTCCTGTATACTATTCTGTGATAATTCTTTGACATAAAGTTAAAAAAAAATAAAAATGTTACTAACTCATCACTTTACATACGTTGTAAGTCAAATCTGCAGCTTTACAGATGATTATTCCTGATTATTTTTCATATAAAAGGACCATTGATGTCCCTGGTATTCATCCATTCTCCAGAGATTTAAAGCAATTTTGGAAAGATCACACAACCTTGCTTTGTGCTTTCATTTTGAATAATATTAGAATAATACTTCATATTATTCAGTTTTATCAGAGTTTCGTGCAAAGTGGGCGGTTAAATGAATGATAAATCCATGTGAATATGTTTAATGACTTTACTTCATAAATAATTATCTCTGCATTTGTTCGTGTCATCAACAGCACAGGCCGGTCCTTCTTACACATCTACCCATCAAAGCGTGACATTAGATCAATATGAAATCTTGCCAAAGCATTACTGTGCAGGTATTGACTCAATATTGCTCTCAATTTCAGAGCAGCACAATATATTGTAACTTCTTCAGCTCCTGCACTGTCAAGGTAGTGTGCCTTTTTGATAAAAATGAGAGCCAAATGGCCGTGCTGCATCTGTGTCCCTAAGATTGAAGTCCACCTTTTGAAATAAATTCTGTGCTCCATAGTGGCCTTGCTTAAACGTGACTAGTAGCTGTCAGCAGTCCTAGCTTCACTATGCACAGTTTTGCTTTATTATTAACCACTTGAACCTCATTCTTTTATCCGTCAGTGGAATTGAACTTAGTATTATTCAAAGCTGTAGATTTAAAAAGGAAATTAAAAACTGAAAGTCTAATACTTGACTAATGACAGAATGTAAATTACAGCCGGTACTAGTGTCTGGATATTGAGCTCATAATATGAAAACTAGCGATCCTCACGCATCTCAATGAGTATAGTAACCTGCCATCACCCTCCGTTCAGTTAGTCATTGTCCTTTAACGTCCTTTGTTTTGGGAGGTATATTTTATACTTAAAAAGCTTTGATAAATATGAATAAAACCACCGGCCGGTTTGGGCAAGCAGTCTGTTTGTCCTGTTCCTTTAACTTTCAATTATTGGAACCTAAAATTGTATTTTGACTAATGAAAGCAAGCTTCACTTATACAGCACTTTTCATACAATTGTAAGGCAAAGTGCTTTACATAATAAGATCAACATTTAACATGGAAAAACTCACACACTCATGGTTAAAAACACACATCAGGTCATTTTCCACACCAGACTCCCCAGCGACCCGAACAGGGCGATCGCCACGGCAACGACCCCACAGGCCAAGTAGGCGGAGTCTACGTAACTAGTAACATATGAAAAAGTAAAAACAACATTAAAATTAAAGCTGCAAGCAGCGATGAACGGGCCCTCGCACCCTTGTGCATGTTCAGTCGTGCTGCAATTGAAGCGCTTGTATGACTTGCATGTAGATTCTTCAGGCCTGGACATTTAGCGGATGAAACCACCCACGACTCTCTATATCAAACCATTCAAAAGTTATGGCAGAAAGTAGGAACTATCAAATATGGACCAATCAGATGAAGGGGGGGCGCGCTCTTTGGCGTCTATCGTCGCCACGGTAACGCTTTTGTCTGAGAAAAGTAATGTGCGTCGTCGCAGGATGGAGATGAACATTTTGATGTATACAACACCTGGGTGCACATTACGGTTCGGGCGAAGAAGCGGCCGAAGAAATGGCATAAATTGCGCCAAAAATTACACGATTAATTCAAAATGGCCTACTTCCTGTTCAGTTTCGGCCATGGCGTCAAGAGACTTTTCTTTAGGTTGCGACATGATACAGGTGTGTACCGATTTTCGTGCATGTACGTCAAACCGTATTGTGGGGCTTGAGGAACAAAGTTTTCTAGTTTTTTTTGAGCCATTAGGCCACGCCCATTAATGCAAACCATTAAATATCAAATTTATCGCCAGGCCTGGCTTGGTGCAAAATTTGGTGACTTTTGGGGCACATTTAGGGGGGCAAAAAGGCCCTCCTTTCGTCGGAAAAATAAGGAAAAAGAAAAAGGAAAATTCCTACAGATACAATAGGCCTTCGCACTGTAAGTGCTCGGGCCCTAATAAACCTAAGAGAAAAAATTAAAAAAGATTAAGTACATAATAAAATAATTGAAACATAAGTAGCTAATAAGCTAAACTAAAAAGGAAAGTCTTGAGCTTTTTTTTTTTTAAATGTGAAAAACAGTCTTTGAGGCCCTGAGGTTCTCTGGTCGGCTGTTCCACAGATGACGACTGTAGTCGTAGAAACGACTACCAGTATCCAGTTGTGTGATGAGAAAAGAGAGTGGAAACAAACCCTATTTTAAGGCCATGGTAACATGCATGATGCCGAGTGCACGGACGTGCTCTCTGACGTTTATCCAAGTCTCAATGGCAAACGTGTGAAACTTTCACACTGATGTTAAGCTGCTCTGCATGTTTTACAGGAAGTGAAATCCAAGCATGTCAACAGTAACTGTAATCTTCTCCGGTGAACTCCCAGTAGAACTTGATTAGGACCATCTCACAGACCATTACTCTGTACACTTTTGTCTTGCTGTAAACGTTAACACCATGAGATTGTTGTTTTTTTTCCCCTCATTTTCTTAATTGTAGGGTTTGTTGTTGTTAAGAAATACACGGGCAATTGCTGAAGAAATCATTTAAAGAAAGTGATGCTTGTGATTTATCTTGACTTGATCTTGATTAGTTTCTGATTTGGTGTAATTGACCATGAAATTACTACAGATTTTTTTCTCCATCTGAGACCATTTAACAATCAAAAATTAAAGGAAAAACAAAAAAGAAAGGAATGCATACATAGCCATGCATACATAGCTCTTTTTCTAAGATGGAAGACTTGAAAACACAATACAGAATAGAATACAATACAAAAGTATAGAATAGAATGCAATAGATAGCCATTATTGCCCTGATACAAATATATTTGTTGACTGAATGAGAACTAATTAGGAACAAATTAGGGATTCACTGCGAATTATCTAGTTGTTAAAGTTCACAGAAACTGCATCCAAAATTCAGATTGTGAGGTATTTGTAGAGAAATGTTTATTGTTTTAACACTTTGCAGTGACATTGGTTGGTGAGGGTCGGACCTGGTACTCGGGTGACCCTAAAGTCTGTGAAAGATCTCCGATTGTTCCTGCAGGGTCTGGTACGGTCAGGTTTTCAAGCAGCAGACGTGACTAAAGTAGGGTTTAATAATAAACCACAACCAAAAAGGACCAAAAAGATTGAAAATGCTCAGACACAAACAGACAGGGGGAAAATATTTTAAATAAATAAATAAATACACCAATACAAATCCAAGCATCAGTATATTAAGATAAATAACTTGTTAAACTTCATAAAATAGCTGAAGGATAATTTATTAGATGCACAGATATACAGATGACTGTATCACTGTTGATTGCCAGAGCCGCCTGTACAGGGAGGGGGAGGCAGGAGCCTGAGAACAGGCTTGTAAATCATTAGGATGTGACTGATTTTATGAATATGTCACTCCATAAGTGGTTCAAGAATAATTCTGAAAAAGATGGAAAAAGCAAATGGGTCAATGACGAATAAGGATTTTCAACAGGTCAGTTTTTTGTCAAGATGAATTGGCACTAGCCTTAAAAAAAACTTGTGGTGCAACCATGATTCATATTAAAATTAATTAATGTCCTTAACATCTTGACATCTTTTTCTTTTACAAGTTTTCAGTATTATACAAAAATGGTTGTTTTTTAATGGTCGCACCACATGATATTTCATAAAATGGACATCATCAGTAAAACTTTGTTTGTTTATTATGATGGAAATATAAATACAAATGTGTTGCAATCTTATACACTACAAGATACTTGGGAAATCATGCCAGATAGGGCAGAAGATTGATTTAAATACATTTAGAGTGATTTCAAAAAAGGTTTTCAAAACAAGAGTCGTGGTCGACGGTCGCACCACATGACATTTTGACACTTAAAACAACAACAAAATCCCAAATAACTAGTATGTTTTGTAAAATTCAAGTGAGTCCATATGTGGGACAGGTAGGTCATATATATATATAGTGTTTTTTTATCCATTTAAACCTTTTTTGAATTGAAAAAAAATCTGTTCTTCAGAAAATATAGGCGTCACGTCATTGACCCAAATACATTCAAGGATATTGGAGAATGACCCACCAAGCACCAACTGAAGAGGGGATTTCTGGATGTGGTGAAAAAGGGCGTGCAGTTGGTTGGTGCGTCGGGGGAAAATGCAAAAGACAAAGGAAGGTAGAGACCAACGATCCACTGTGGCGAGTCCTGAAGGGAAAAGCCTTAAAAATAAGGTTGTGTCATCAATGTGTGTCCTTGCTTTGAGTCTGGCCACCTAGACCAGCGGTCGGCAACCCAAAATGTTGAAAGAGCCATATTGGACCAAAAACACAAAAAACAAATATGTCTGGAGCCGCAAAAAATGAAAAGTCTTGTATCAGCCTTAGAATGAAGGAAACACATGCTGTATGTTTCTATATTAGTTAGAACTGGGGGAAGATTTTTTTTCATTATGTACTTCGAGAAAAAAGTTGAAATGTCGAGAAAAAAGTTGAAATGTCGAGAAAAAAGTCAAAATGTCGAGATTAAAAAGGAAAGGAAAAGGGAAGAAAAAAAAGAAAAAATAAGAAAAAAAGGAAAAAAAAGAATAAAAAAGAAAAGAAAGAAGAAAAAGAGAAAAAAGGAAAAAAGAGAAAAAAAGAGAAAAAAAAGGAAAAAAAAGGTCAAACATTTTTGAAAAAGCTCCAGGAGCCACTAGGGCGGCGCTGAAGAGCCGCGGGTTGCCGACCCCTGACCTAGACCAATTGGCCTCAGAGACCCTCCCAGAGGTAAAAGCTCCCAGCAACATACTGTAGCCCAGGGGTCGGCAAGTAAGTTTGGCCTCGGGCCAATTTTTTTCGGAGCAACTGAATGGTGGGCCAGAACATCACATCAATCAGGCGAAGCATGTTTTTTTTTCTACTAAACAAAACTTTTTTCCCCTTATCTATAGGCTACTAGTATTATTATACTATTATATCTTGTACAAAAAAGTAATTTAAGAAAGTCATTAGTTTAAATAAAGTAACTTGAATTTGCTACAGACTGTTATTAGTGTGTTATTACTGCTTTAGCGCTACTCTGTGGCTGCGTTATGAAACCGCTTATAAGTAACTTGGTGATAATAATATTATTTTCTGCCAAGCTACTAACAAATGCAGTCCTTCTTTAAAATACACAGAACGACATTAAACACATGAAAAACCCATGATATGAACAGTAGCACAGTAGTCAGTACGTGCACACGGAGCAGCAGCTCTGTGTCTCCTGAAGGAGTGAGAGGATATGCAAATGAGGCTGATTTTCCAACGTATTTTTACACATATAGCCTAATGGACGTTTTACCATTTAAAATACCAACAGCAAAACTCAAGGTAAGTTATCAGTTGTATTTTTCACAGTTTAAACCACAACAAATCACTTGACACATACGTCTTACCATATCAGCAGCTTCAGGAGTTTTGCCGGGAGTCTGTGCCTACGTCACTCCTGAATATTTGTGTGCACCTCTAATTAAGGTCCCCCTATGCTACAGGTGACAGGGAACTATACAGAATTGTGTGCGTCCGGAATCATGAAGATTCTACTTTTATTTTATTTTATCTTTTCTAAATAAAGGCTTTGAATTCTCTATGAAATTGTCGTTTTTGTGATAGTAAATAATTTAAAAAAAATATATATATATATATTTTTTTTTAAATCAGATTTTCAATGTCATCTGGCGGGCCAGATATTATTGGAGACGGGCCAATTTTGAGGCCGCCAGTTGCCGACCACTGCTGTAGCCCCTGGGATCAGTTCGCACATAGATGAGATGAAAAGAATGAAAATAACACCTCCAAATCCAAGGCCGTGGGTTTCCCTCAGAGCAATGCCTTTTCTTTGTTCAGAGTGACGTACCGTCTCAAGTGGATCAAGTTAAGTATCTTATGGCGCTTTTTCACTAGTACCTACTCAGCGCGCCTCGTCCCGCCTCCACTCGCCTCGTCCTCGTTTGTTTTAAACATCCAGGTGAGAAGTGGGCGGATTGGAGTGAAGCTGCTGTGACGTATTTGATTGTGTGATCTAAACAGAGAAGACAACAACACTAAAGATGTAGAACCTGGAGGAGATGATAGATGTGCTGCTGGGTCTGTGACTTGTGTTTGATATCAAGTTAAAAAATGAGAGTGAAAGACGCTTCAAGCTGCAACGTTTTTTTTTTTTATTTTGTTCGTCGGCGCTGAGAAATAAGAGTTGATGCCACGCCCCCTACGCCACATCGGGGCCAAAAGTCTGAAACTGAAAAAAAAAGTCTGAAATTGAAGAAAAAATTGATTTGGCTCCATACAAGACCAGATATACACAGAAGGGTTGACGAGACACAGGTGCAGACAATCAGGGCAGATGGGAACCAGGAAAGTCAAAACAGAACTGAAACACAAAGACACAGGTTTCAAAATTAAACAGGAACTAAATAACCAAACTGTGACAAGAGGAGGTGGCTGGAAAGAAGAAGCTTCAAGAAGAGGCTTTTCTCTTTAGGCCTCTTTCCCCAGATCTATGAATGGATAAATGGATAGACTGTGGATGGATGGAAGGTTCCTGACCCTCATTTAGACTTGACCATCAATCTTAATTTAAATACCAATTCAGTGGGATTTAAACTTAATTAAAACAGATTTTTGGTCCTTATGCCTGTCAGAGTTGGATGCTGGCGTATGGCTCCTATCCATCACATAAAACCACTTAATATGAAGTGTAGACATGGTATTTACGCCAGCCAACCTGGCTTTCTGTCCATTGCAGTTGATGGTACTGTAAATGTCTGAACTACCATTTTTACCTCCAGTCTAGACGGCTTCTCCTCAAACTGCAACCATGTTCTCTTATCTTTTCAGCACTTTGATGTCTCATGTATCTGGAGCGAAAAAGACTAGAAATCATTTACATTCAAGACATCATAATCAGTTAACCTGTTGTGATCGATGGGCTGTTTTATTATGATGTACTGAGGAAACACATCTCAAGAAGAGGCTTTAAGTAAAGGTGAGGCATTACAGACAGACTCTCTTGTGGCTTCAGTTGTTTAAACGTCGCTACTGTGACTGTGTCGCTGCACCTCGACTCTGTGGGAATCGTACATGAATAAAAGTGCTCTCGCTGAGCGTTTTGCCTGGGGAAATTAGCAGAGGTTTGAAAAATAACAGAGATTTGCTCTCTAAGACTGCTCTTTTAGGTTCAGTAATGTTTAGTAAACAGATAATGGAGCTACAAGAAGGTGCTGAGGGGGAATGGAAGCAGGAAATGAGTCTTAGTGAGACCCGGTCCATCACTTATTTCCATTATATGCCTTAAAGCAGCACTATGTAACTTTTCCACCTTAATCTAATATTTCATCATCATCATTGTGATGGTACATCAACTTCCAACAGGTTTAATGAACCTCTGTCATGGTCTGAGGGGTCTGTATCGCCTTCACTGGCACTATGTAACTTTGAGGAGCATGGTAGGAACCCTGCCACACTAAAAAACTACACATTTTTACGGCTTTGACTGCTTTACGGCATACGTCACTTCCCCCTCCTTCCCGAACCGTAGTCCAGACCAAAGCTGGGCGGAGCGTGGAGCGCAGAGCTCAGCAGAAACTGGTGTCATGGCCGAAGCAGCTAAAAAACTGTTTTATCGGAGGAGGCGAAAAAAGAAAGCGGGAGAGTAACAAGCTAAATGCCTGGACAAGAATAAACATTGGCCCGGCGTTCACTCGCTGGCGTGGTTTTGGTAATTCTAAAATTACTGACAATATCGACAACAGACACATAGAATAATAATAGTGATCATAAAATGTTGTAATTCGCAATGAGGGAGCTTTATAAAATAATAATACAATTGAATAGAATTACAGCACTAGAGGAAAGAATGCAATGGAAAGAAAATGTATAAAACATTTCTAGTATTTTTCCTGAGAACTGTAAAATTGTGCAGGGCTGATCTGCAAAATATAAGGAATGGGCATTCAGTTATTCACAGGTTATAAAGTATTTTTTTAATTTTGTCAGTAAGTATGTTGGACTACTAATTTATGATGAAGTCCCTCTAAAAAACGTGACAGGAACGTGACTAATAAAACCAAGTTGAACTTATTGATTTTCAACTTTGTCATATTATATTGTTTAGCCAAAAATAGATACATTACCTCTTCACTATCCATCCTGCAAACGACCGCTGAAAACAGAAAAGTAGTTTTGAAAGTCCGTCCCGTCTTATTTCATTCACTATCAAAACAAATGCAGCGACGGGGACAGGATCTTTCCGGCAGTACGCGCTGGTGCTCATGGGAAATGTAGTTCTTTCTGGTAAAGCACTACTGTTTTTGTCCAAAGGAGCCGCCAAACTCAACAAAAGCTGAAAGTTACTTTGTTCTGCTTTAAATTTGGATTCAGTTTAGGATTTGTTTGATAATGTTTATTATTTCATTGATGTATTGTTATTTTCTTCTTTTTTTTTTTGTTTGGAATCACATGTCAACAATACATACATCTTTATCTCTTAGTTAGTTTTTGCAACACAGTGCTCCAGTTTTTTTCCATTCACAAAACACGTTATAGCAGAACACATGAACATGGGGGGTTTTCTGTTATAGTAGTACAAGAAAATAGATACTTAAACAAATCTCGTTTAAAAGAGGTCAAAGAAAAGAAAATTAAACAAAAGCAGGGCGTTTCAGGGAAATATAAATGTTCCATTGCTCCCAGATGTCCTTGAATTCAGATTGCTGCAGACTCATTGAGAAAGTAACTCTTTCCATCACAAATATATCATAAATGATATTATACCATTCACCTATAGATGGGATGTCTGGCTTAAGCCATTGCTTTGTTATTGCTTTTCTTGCAGCTAAGCTCATTATTCCAAATAAGTGTTTAGTTTCAGAACTTACAGTGGTTGAACGTACAAGCCCAAGGAAGAGTTTGTCCCAATTAAATGCAATGTCCTCCCCAAATATAATCACTAGTTCTGTGTGAATGTCACGCCAGAAAATATTTGTGTATTGTTATTTTCATTCCACTAAAGTATTAACTGCTCATGGAATTGAACTTGAAATGGTCACAACAAATAAGTACTTAGGAATTGTCATTGATGAGAACTTGCCTTAAACCACACATTGAAAACCTTGTGTCCAAACTTAAGATGAAATTGGGTTTCTTCTTTAGAAACAAGTCTTGTTTTTCCTCGCAAGTTAGGAAATATTTGATATCAACCACTTTAGTTCCTTTACTGGATTATGGAGACTTGTTGTTTATGAACTTACCTGTCACTTATTTGAAAACGCTGGACACTGTATATCATTGTACCTTACGTTTTATTACAGGATGTGGCTCTTGTTCACCGCTGCACTTTGTATGCAACTGCAAATTGTCCATCTTTATCTGCCCGCAGACTTTCTCCATGGTTAGTTTTTATAATTTAATTCAATTCAATTTTATTTGTATAGCGTCTAATACAACAGATGTTGTCTCTAGACACTTTCCAGAGACCCAGAACATAAACCCCCGAGCAATTATTACATAAACAATGGCAGGTAAAAACTCCCTTAGTGGGAGAAAAACCTTAAGCCAAACAGTGGCAAAAAAAACTCTTTAGGAGGGAACAAACCTTGAGCAGGACCAGAATCATAAGGGGGGACCCTCCTGCCGAAGGCCAGACTGGGGGAGTCAGGGACGTCAGCAGCACAGCAGACATCCACACAGGCAGGTGGAAGCAGCAGCGGGATGACCAGAGGGGGGGGGCGCAGGCCAGCACGCAGCTCCTGAAGCTCCAGCCTGCAAACATGCACAAAAGAGAAAAAAGGGGGCCAGCACAAGAAACTACAGGAACGATGGACAAAACTGATAGCTATGAGATATTTATAATAAATAAAAATGGAAATGGAGAAGAGAGGAAGGGAAGATGAGAGGAGAAGAAGGGTGAGAGGCACCGCCCAGTGGATCATGTCGGTGCCCCCCTGCAGCATAGGCCTATAGCAGCATATCTACCACAAAGCTATTTATTTATATATAAATCTCTTCTTGGGCTGGTTCCTACTTATATATGGTCATACATGTGTAGAGACGCTAATCCTTACAGCCTACGCTCACAGGAAGTCACAGGAATTTATATTCCGCGTTGGGCTTGTTTTCCAAACGAAGATGGCAGCACGCAGTAAACGGTGGTCAAGAGCAGAGACCATTTATTTACTAAATAGCTTAGAGGAACTGGAAATAATTAAAAGAACAGATGGCAGGAAACAGAAAAATTGTGAGCTTTTCAAAGTTGTAGCGGCTAAGTTTTTTTTTTTTCCCGATAGACGTAACTTCCGGTCCGCCCCACTATCCAATCAGAACCTTCCCAGCCCCCAGACCTTAAGAGGAATTGGATAAAGCCGATCAAACGTGTTTTCCATGTAAACCTCAATTCAGAATTACTATTTCCATGTAAACTCGAAGGAAAATAGTTTAATTTGGAATATTTTAATTCGGAATAATTAATTCCGAATTAAAAAACATCCTAGAACCGTGGCCACTGTTTCTGCTGCCCTCTTGGTCAGGTCACTCTTGGAAAAGAGATTTTAATCTCAATGACTACGTTTACATGTAGTCAAAATTCGGGTTATTGCTAATATTCCGGTTACTGAAACATTGGGAATATACCGTTTCCATGCGTGAGCAAACAGGGTCATCCCTATATACATGGTAATTGTAATCATTTGGGATATCTGGATCAAACCAGCCAGGGCCGTTCCTGACCCATTTGGCGCCCTAGGCAAAATATTTGCTGGCGCCCCCCCACCCCGTTCCCGTCCTGTCCCGTCCCGTCCCGTCCACTACCACCACACACACACACACACACACACACACACACACACACACACACACACACACACACGGAATAGCAATTTGTTTAGGATGTATTAAATAATTAAATATATAATATGTAATAAATAAATAAGATAAATACAACAACTCAGTGCAGCAATTAAATAAAGAAACAAGTGCAAACACAAACAAAATTTCAAATAGTAAAATAGGTCAAGTAAAAGGTATTGCACACAAATAACAACTACTACCAATAATAACTATATACAAAATACCCTGTAAAAACCTCAATTTAGCCCACAACATCTTACAATAACAATTTTAACAACAATAACAACAGCATTATAGCCATTGACCGGCTAACATGTTAGCATCGCTCCCGTTTTCCCAACAATTATCTAGATTTTCAGCAGACAATCAGAAAAAGTTTAACAATAAAACGTGAGGATTACTTAAATGCACATGATTGTCAAGGTCAGGGGCGGAGCAGGGGTCCCAGCCTAGGGGGGTGAAGCATTCTAGATGGGCCCTTGAGGCCTAAACATCTCCGTTAAAACATAATAGCTAAAAAAAATGCCACAGATCAGCTCTCTGACACACAACCACAGCACGCAGGGGACATGGTCAGAACTATTCAAATGAGGTTTCAGCACCATGGATTTACCAGTCATTATGTCAAACCTAACTATAACCCTAATGCAGACTTTAAGATATAACTATCAAACTGGAGATAAAAATCTAATGACATCCAGTGATGTCTATGGAAGCTCATTTCCTCCAGTAAAAGAAAAAAATAAGATGAAATCTTAGACTTAAAAATAAAAATATCATAATTTTGTCATAATTTTGACATAAAAAGTCATAATTTCAATCTCATAATTATGGCTTTCTATCTCATAATTTCGACTTTCTATCTCATAATTTCGGCTTTCTATCTCATAATTTCAACTTTTTATCTCATAATTATGACTTTCTATCTCATAATTTCGACTTTCTATCTCATAATTTCGGCTTTCTATCTCATAATTATGACTTTATATCTCATAATTATGACTTTCTATCTCATAATTTTTACTTTCTATCTCATAATTATGACTTATCGTGGGGATATTTTTACTTTTAAGGCTAAGTTTTCATCTTAGCCATAGATGTCGGATTGGCTGAGTAGATCAATTCAGACACGTGTGTTCAACCTACACAACAGTTTACAATGTGCGACGACATGTATTTAACACAATCAGACACGGCGGTCAAACAGCAACAAACAATAGGCCTATAGGAAAGGCCTGATATTCAGCGTCATGACAATGTTATCAGAAATAATTAATAATATGACAGCTTACCAATGATGGTTTAATCCAGGGTTGGGCAGAAAACCCCAACAAAACATATTTCCATCCACATCAAAACATATTTCCTGCTTTAAGGCTCCTTCTGATGCGACAACTGGCTAAGGGTGATTTATGGTTCTGCGTTACAGCAACGCAGAGCTACGCCGTAGTGGGTGGGGGAGGGGGCGCTGCACGCGAGTGAGTTGAGGTGAGGGACCGCAGCGAAATTAATTGTGGCTGCCAGAGAGGCAGAAGGATGCAGCCAGGCAGAAATTAAAATTAGAAAAACGATTCCCTTATTATTTAAAGACTTTTGGCTATATATGTACTGTTGTTGTTTTTTAGTGTATTCATTTCTAATTTTTCAAAAAAAAAAAAAAAATTCAAAAAAAAAAAAAAAAAAAAAAAAAACAGCTGGTTGCATGGCGCCCCCTGGCATGCTGGCGCCCCTAGCATTTGCCTAACCTGCCCTATGGGCGGCACGGCCCTGAAACCAGCGACTCGCGGAAAACATCATGACGCAATTACCGTCATTTCTGCTTCTTCTTCCTGTATCCAAATTCAAAACAAATGCTGCTTCGCGCAACTTTTCTCTCACCTTCTTTTAAATCTGGCTATCCCGGTACTTTCTACCGTCTACAAATGCAGAAATGTTCATATCCTTCATTACATTTATGAAGTGATTAGTCTCCTCCTGGTCTTGTTTCTCCGTGTTTATAAGAACTTCCTGGACTCAAAAGACCAGGATTCCTTGTGAACAGAGCATGTGCAGAAAACAAATTCATGTTCCGTTTGATCGGGATATTCCGTTTGGTGTTTACATGACCCAATATTCGGGTTTTAAAAGGAGTAACCCAGGGCTCATATTGGGGTTTTTAAAAACTGGAATATGAGCAAATTCGGGTTATTCAAAGGGGTTATTGGTGTTTACATGGCCGTGCAAATTCAGGTCATTGCCAATATTTGGGTTTTAAAAGGGTTATTGATGCATGTAAACGCAGTCGGTGAGTTTTTACCTGGTTAAATAAAGGAAACGAACTAATATCGCTGTTTTTCCAACATCCAACATGTGATTTGATCTGTTTTAATAAAATGGATGAACTGAATTCCTTTTAAGCATATTTGGCCTATCAGGGCTGTGCCAGGGTGGGGTATTAGCGCTGCTTCTTGGCCCGGGGTGGAGCGGCGGCCCCCCAGACCCCCCCAGACCCCCAGACCCCCAGACCCCCGGACCCCCAGACCGGGCATCCGTGGACAGGTGCAGAGGGCCGTTATAATTGGCAGCGACGGCAGCCAAGCCTCTGGTGGGGCCAGCTTGTGACTCCCGAGGAAGACACACAAAATGAGTCACTGCATCAAAAAAAAAATGAGGTTGGCAACCTCCTTACACATCTGGGCGATTTTTCAAATGAGCATTTCTAGGCCCCAGAGGAAAGCGGAGCGCTTCTGCTATCACAAGCTATTGGAACAGAAATGGACACAAAATGCCTTTTCCCTTTTTTTCTCCCTGGCATGCATAACTAGGTTGGGCAAGAGGGCAAACTGTGCTGTTCAAAGAATGTTGGATACTAGAACACAAAGAGATGCGTTTTATTTTCTAACGAAATGAGGTTAGCATATTTTTTTGCAACTCTAGTTTTCCTTTTAAGCATCAGATTTCCTCTTCCTGTTCTTAAAAGAACAATAAGAGATCAGAGAAAGAGGCTTTGAGTCCTAATAAGGACTACAACCGCTGCTTCAGACGGATTCTTCAAAGCTCATAGCAGAAATAGCTCGGTTTTCATATCAGAGGTTCTAAACTCTTAAAATTGGATTTGAAATGTCATAGACATCTGTTTTCTTTGATCCGAAGCAACGGTATTGTCTTTTTTTGGTTGAATGCTATATTTAAAGACTTTAAAGACTGCGATATGAACGTTGCAGAGACAGAAAATCTGAATTTATTTCAGGCAGGAATTTGTATAATTGTTAAAAGGTTGTATTTGCTCAGAAGTAGGTGTGTTGCAGTTGCAGGAGTTTCTGCAGAGCCACACTTGCACTCGCACCACACTCCAACTGAATAACGTGGAAAAAGAGACTATTTATTCAGTATTTTAAAGTGGAAGAAAAAAAAGCAGTGCAAACTTGCAACTAAAATTGTCTTTCTCGACAGAGAAATAAAAAAAAACCCCAAAAGCAATTCAAAGTAAACCGTGGCAAGAAATTTAGATAAAAATGTTTAAACAGATAGAATGTTTGATTTTTCCCGAGATAATTTCCCATCTTGTTATGCGAATTGAAAATAATATAATTTGATGTCAGATGGTTTTATTTAGGCTATTCTTTTTATTGTAAAATCAGTTGGCTGTAAACTGGCCTCCACAGTCCCATCGAGCACTTGACGAGGTTCTCCCAGAGTCCTGGTGATGCGCAGATCCACGGATGATGTCGTCGGTGTAAGGATTTTATTAAATGTTTTAAAAGTTTGAAGGGTTTTTCTATAAGATTCTACACTGGTGGGTTTTCTCTATTTGCAGGGTCAACTCCTGTTTTATGACTAGGCTCTTAAAAAATAGGCTGTCTTCAGAACAGTCAAGGGTCTGTTATGGTGTTCCGCAGGGTTCAGTGCTAGGGCCAATCTTGTTCAGTTTATACATGCAGCCATTGGGAAGTATAATCCAGAATCACGGCATACACTTTCGTTGTTATGCTGATGATACGCAGCTCTATTTGTCTATGAAGCCGGATGAAACAGAACTGTTAGTTAAACTTCAGGCATGTCTTAGGGACATCAAGGACTGGATGTCCATAAATTTCTTGCTTCTAAATTCAGATAAAACAGAGGTTATCATTCTTGGTCCAGAGCATCTTAGGAAGGGATTAGATGGTGTTGCGATGGCTTCCAGTGCAACTGTGAGAAACCTTGGTGTTGTTTTTGATCAGGATTTGTCGTTTAAACCATATGTTAATCAGGTTTGTAAAATAGCCTTTTTCCATCTCCGTAATATTGCAAAGATTAGGAAAATTTTATTACTTGCATATAAAGCCCAAAACGGCTTAGCTCCGCAATATTTGCAAGACCTGATAGTGCCTTATGTTCCTGGAAGAGCTCTCCATTCTCGGAGTGCAGGTTTACTCGTAGTTCCTAGAGTATCTAAATGTAGATTTGGAGGGCGGGCGTTCTGCTATCAGGCACCATTACTATGGAACCAACTTCCAATCTGGGTTAAGGAGGCTGACACCACCTCCACCTTTAAAACTAAACTTAAAACCTTTCTGTTTAGTAAATCCTATAGTTAGTGTTTAGTAAACCTCTAGCTGGTGTTGGTAAATCTCTAGGTAGTGTAAACTCTAGTGTGTTAGAGTCGCTCCTGTAGTTTCTTGTGCTGGCCCCCCTTTTCTTCTCTTTTTTATCTTTTGTACATGGTGCAGCATCCTCTGCCGGTGGCGAAGAGCATCTCTGAATGCACAACACCGGAACCTGCAGCGTGGGAGTGAGAGGGGCAGGGTAACGGCCCGGGCAGGCGGGGGAGAAGGTTTGTCCATCAATACTCCTCTCCCTGGCCCTGCCCCTTCTCAACCTTTCCCCGACCCTGCACCCCAACATGGGACTCACTGATTGGGCCGGAGCTTCGGGAGCTGCGTGCTGGCCTGCGGTCCCCACCCCCGGTCATCCCGTTGCTGCTTCCACCTGCCTGCTGTGCTGTTGACGTCCCCGACCCCCAGTCTGGCCCTCGGCAGGAGGGTCTCCCCTTATGAGCCTGGTCCTGCTCAAGGTTTCTTCCCTCCTAAAGGGGAGTTTTTCTTGCCACTGTTTGGCTTAAGGTTTTTCTGCCACTAGGGGAGTTTTTACCTGCCATTGTTTATGTAATAACTGCTCAGGGTTTTATGTTCTGGGTCTCTGGAAAGCGTCTAGAGACAACATTTGTTGTATTAGACGCTATATAAATAAAATTGAATTGAATTGAAAAAATAGTTCAGATATTTACTCTTCGTTAGGTGAAGACAATGAAGAGAAACAGATGTTTTAAAACTGATGGTTCTTATCCGTTATCTGGGTTGACATCTTAAGTAGGAAGCAATAAACAGGGACGCTGAAGATCTGATATGTTTGGTAGATGAGGTTCACGTACAAAGAACACCTCCCTTTTTAGTATAAATACGACTGGATCCATGACCACCGTGTGCATTTTCTTTCCTACCTTTGTGGTTTGATAAAAGTGGGAAAACATTGTGCATGATATAATAAAAGCTTGTACAGTATTAACATTCGATTGCGTTCACTGGTTTTCTTATGGTGCACCAGACAAACGAACATGAGGATCATTCATCGGCTTTCTCGTAGTCAGTGATGTCACATGCAACATCAGCAGGCAACACATACATGTATGTACTCTCCTCATCTTATATGGTGGAACAGGGATTTATGGAGAACTCTGTAATTACGGAAAAATAAACTCAAGTCATATTCTGGATACTCTTCTGGTCTATAGTTTCCATGGTTACTAGCCTGCATGACATATATGTACCTATGCAGGAGGGTCTACATGCCTGCAGCACAAAAAAGAGGAAGATAATTCCTATGGTAACACAACGGGTGTACTTAATATTGCCCACATGATTTGTTGTTATTTTTTTATTTTATTTTATTTTACCTCTTGTTTTCTCTCAACTAAATGATGTCTCATTGAGAAAAGTTACGCAATGCTGTTTTGTCTGAATTATCTGACTGACTGACTGACTGACTGACTGACTGACTATGGTCAAATTATATTTTTTTCCAATTGTTTCAATCATAAAAAAACAAAACAAAGAATAACATAACAATGATAACATTTTTTAAAATGTACTATAAATAATGCAAAACAACAAAATATTTTATTTTGGTATTAAGCAGCAGATCAAATTAAACCCAAACTTGAAAGATGTAAAATTGATATTATTTTTTGCCTTTTTTTTGCCTATTTTTTTGTTTGTTTGTTGTTTTTTTTATTGTTGTATTATCTTTCTTTTCTGTTTTCCTTGTTATTAATTATTATTAATTGTTTTCATCGAATGCTTAAGTCTGAAGGGTGGGTTTGGAAGGGGGTGAGAATATGTGTATGTCAGTTTGACATCATTGTGGATGCCACTGTTTATAATATAAAAAATAAATAAATATAAATAAAAACATTTGATCAGGAAAAAAAATGTACTACAAAGACCTTACTATTTGTAACCCTTCCTTCCTCCCGAAACGGGCTAGGATAGGCAGTTATGTATGTTTTTAACCCTTGTACTGTCTTTGGGTCAAAATGACCTAATTCTCCTGTTCCTTCTTTCCTCCTGCTCTCTCCTTCCTTCCTTCCTTCCTTCCTTCCTTCCTTCCTTCCTTCCTTCCTTCCTTCCTTCCTTCCTTCCTTCCTTCCTTCCTTCCTTCCTTCCTTCCTTCCTTCCTTCCTTCTTTTTTCCCTTCCTTCCTTCTTTCCTCCTGCTCTCTCCTTCCTTCTTCCCTTCCTCTTTTCTCCCTTCCTTCCTTCTTTCCTTGTTTTCCCCTTTCCATCCTTCCTTCCTTTCTTTCTTCCTTCCTTCCTTCCTTCCTTCCTTCCTTCCTTCCTTCCTTCCTTCCTTCCTTCCTTCCTTCCTTCCTTCCTTCCTTCCTTCCTTCCTTCCTTTCTTTTCTCCCATCCTCCCTTCCTTATTTTCTCCCTTCCTTCCATCCTTCTTTTATCCCTTCCTTCTTTCTTTCTTTCCTTCTTTTCATTCTTCCTTCCTTCTTTCCTCCCTTCTTCCCTTCCTCCTTCCTTGACCCGAAGACAGCACAAGGGTTAATACATTATTACGTTTGGTTAGGTTGCACCAGCAAAACATCACATGGGTTGGTATCTTGACCTTAGTAGGAACAAACATAAAGGTCAGCAGCAGTGATGTTTGATGTATGTGACAGAGGTGCAGGTAAAATGTCCATCCTTTTAAAAAAACATTAAATATCTCAGCACATACAGCAGCTTTTGCACTTTGAAAGTTAGCACCAAACCCAGAAATGCTCGGCCATTGACAGCGATGACAGATGAGAGACATGAAAATAAAATTCCTCTCCGTTGAGAGCCAACCGACAGCTATTTGTGGAAGCAAAGGCGCTCACACCATTTCATCTTGAAAGCCAGCCAGTGACTCAGCGTAAACACAAATATAGTCAGTTATTTCTTGAAGCGGAAGTTTTAATCTTTCCACTCCAGTTTTCTGTTCACTTCTGCATGACCATCATATTTGATGATTTTCGAGGGAAAAAAGCCCCCGAAAACTCTCTTACATCAGGTTTTCATGTCATGCCTGAGCAGAACTTGGCAGAGCTGGCTGTGGAATACGTTAGCATTTGGCCGACCACATCACTATTTTTATAGACCTGTCTCGCAATTACATATTCTCTGTTACTTTCACATGGAATTGGTTCTTTATGTGCTCCGATGCTTGTAGTCCATTAATTTAGTTTTATTGCTGCTCAATTAGATTCTGTTACGTCCTCTGGCAAGAAAGCAATGAGCATAAGAATAACTTATAACAATCAGCATTTGTTCTCCAAATATGAATCTCAAGAGAAGTGTAGGTGTAGCACATCAACGTCAATAACCTTCAGACCTCCTTCATGTCTCTCACAGTTATTACGATCTGGGCTGAATACTTTACACTTTTTGTGATGAGTTCTTCAGTCACTGGTGGCCTTCGCCATCCGAGGAAGTCACAATCTCACCGCCTACTTCAGGTTTCTGAGGGACTGTTTTCTCTCCGGATCTGGCATTGAGATAATTATAATATTGCCATGTTCCCTCACCGCAGTCTGTGCAGATGGTGATCATCTTCTTTGACGTCTCTACATCTTAATACTGGCTTTGGAGTTCCACTAATAATAATAATAATAATAATAATAATAATAATTAAAGCTGCAAGCAGCGATGAACGGGCCCTCGCGCATGCAATTTTCACCGATAAAGGTCAAGGACTCAAAACTAACCCATGACTCTTTATATCAAACCATTCAAGAGTTATGGCAGAAAATAGGATCTATCAAATATCGACCAATCAGAAGAAGGGGCGGGGCTAATTTGCACAGATTATGGTCAAGGGCCCAAAACCGAGTTAGATGACACCACCCACGACTCTTTATGTCAAACCATTCAAAAGTTATGGCAGAAAGTATGGACCAATCAGATGAAGGGTGGGCGCGCTTTTTGGCGTCTAGCGTCGCCACGGTAACGCTTTTGACTGAGAAAAGTAATGCGCATCATCGCAGGATGGAGACGCACATTTTGATGAACACACCTGGGTGCACGTTACGGTTCGGGCGAAGAAACGGCCGAAGAAATTACACAATTAATTTAAAATGGCCGACTTCCTGTTCGGTTTCGGCCATGGCGCCAAGAGACTTTTCTTTAAGTTGCGACATGATACAGGTGTGTACCGATTTTCGTGCATGTATTGTGGGGCTTGAGGCACAAAGTTTTCTAGGGGGCGCTGTTGAGCCATTTTGCCACGCCCGTTAATGCAACCATTAAATATCAAATTTTTTGCCAGGCCTGGTTTGTGTGCAAAATTTCATGACTTTTGGGGCACGTTTAGGGGGAAAAAAAGGCCCTCCTTTCGTCGGAAGAAAACGAGAAAAACAAAAACGAGAAAAATTCCTACAGATACAATAGGGCCTTCGCACTGTAAGTGCTCGGGCCCTAATAATAACAGGAAAATTTTGAAATGGGCATGCCCTACTGCCCCTTCGCCCCCTCTTGCTGCTTTTGTTTAAGGTGGTACTGGTTGTGTTTCAGGTTGTCTGTATACTAATATATCGCCTTAATTTTTCAGGTTTTCTCTGGCGTGTTTTATTTTTTGGTGATTTTTTCTTCCATATCAGAGCGGGGTCATGCTGTACACCCGCTGCTGCGCAGTGGGATTTTTTGCGACTTAAGCTTTCTAGCAAAATGCTAGCAACATTGCCCTTTGGGCCGTTTTGGACAATTGCAATGTGGTCATGCCACTACTTGGCATGCCCATAATAATACAGCATTTTAAAGGAATGATTTTCTTTTGCTGGATAAAATACCTGGCAATCCTCAGGGTCGCTTTAAGAATAATTCATAATTGCAATCCCTGGCTGGTGAACGATCAAGGCCAAGACTCTATCGTGCTAATGGACGGGAAAGCGGAAGTGACCTTCCTGTTTCAGTTTGCTAGAACTGAAGATAGCAGTGCAATGAAATAATGAATACAAGCAGATATTCAGACAAAATTTCAACACGGCTGCTGCAGCGAAGGAAAGAGTCGACAGAGAAAACGGCAGAGCGAGTGAATGTGGAAGACGAGTTTAAATATTTAACGACTGTTTCGTATGAACAACAAATTAAGGCTATATATTGTTCTCAATAATCACGGTCAATTAGGCTAAAAAATTTCAGACACACAAACCTAAAAATACTCGGTTGTATTCACGTGAAAAAGTTTGGGTGAATGGAAAAATCAAAAGATCAAATCATTGAAGCTGAGAAGTATGAGTGCATCTCTAAAATGTGCGTCATGCGATCACTTTTCCGATTAAATTTAACTTCTTTCAGCTTCATGAAGGGGAGCAGACTGACCGTAACTCACGATGTGTTGAAGTAAATCTGCTCTTGACCAGATTGACTTCACAGAGTCAGTTAAAGCAGTGAATATGGTTTTCTTTTCCCTTCCTGAAACCGGCTCAACTGAACCCTCTTGGTCAGGCTTAAGTAACCTCACTTTGTGAAATGGAAAACTCTGAGTATGTTGAACCTAAACTCAGGGAAACTCTGAGTTTCAACGTAGCCCACTTTGTGAAATTGACTATTTTTAGTTCTCCATTAATAAATCAACTTTCTTACCATACAAGGGCTGTCTCTAATTTGCCAAAATGGCTCTATAACCTTTTTCTACAATAATGGGTAAAACAATACATTGTCATTACCGATCATTATGGAGCTTTTTCCCCTTCAGAAGGTGATTAATGAGATATGTGTTGCTTATTAATGCATATTTATGTACTTGTACTCGAGCCTTAAACCTTATACCCCCTCTTACATAGGGTTTACATAAAATGTGCCATTGTGGTGTTGCTTTGCTCAGTTTCACAGCCGTAGAGCAGCCGTGGTGTACAGACTCTCTGGATTGGGGTTTTGGATGGATAATTTTGCAATGCAGAAAAAATGAATGAGACAAGATCAATGAAATCAGCAGTCTGATGGATGATAGAGACGTTTGAGCGACAGAAAAGGACGTTCCCTGCTGCGGCAGTTTAATTCCACTATCGCTGCGTCGGTTCTTTCTTTGTGCGTGAATCACAGTTGAAGGTCTGACCAAGAAAACACAGAAGCACAGTTTTCATACAATATCAAATAATATATATCTTCTTTTTTTTTTACAGTGTTTTTACAGTTTTTACAGGGGCCAGGCAGGAGAAAAATAAAAATAATATTTTAGAGGAGGAAGATTTTTTTTCATTATGCACTTCGAGAAAAAAGTCGAAAAGTCGAGATTAATGTACAATTTCGACTTTATGCACTAAATTTCGACTTTATTCTCGAAAATTTCGACTTTATTCATGAAATTTTGACTTTATTCACGAAATTTCGACTTTATTCTTGGAATTGTATTTCAACATTAATCTCGACATTTCGACTTTTTTTCTCAACATTTCGACTTTTTCTCGAAATCGTATTTCAACATTATTCGCGACATTTCGAATTTTCTCTCGACATTTCGACTTTTTCTTCGAAGTGCATAATGAAAAAAAAAATCTTCCTCCTCTAAAATATTATTTTTATTTTTCTTCTGCCTGGCCCTAATACTCTTCCCTAAAAACACCCAATACATAAAGTTACAAAAAAGTTGTTAAAGAAAATAATGCTGAGATTTTTAAGTCAATGTCACAGAAAAGAAAAAAATACAAACTTGTTTTTTTTAGAAAACCCAATGACTTCAATCCTTTAACTTCTGAATAGCCGTATTGACGGCAGTCATGATAATATATGGTCCTGGCCGTCCAGTTAGACGACTGCCCTTACACCATAACCTGAATGATTTCCCTTAAATTAGAACAGACTGATAAGGGAAAATGAATGCTGATATAAGTAGAAGGGATGTGCCACCATTGTCACTTTTTAGCAGAATACCGTTGGTGAGAACAAATGTTTCAACAAGACTACTGTTTTTATTTCAATCCTTACCTGTCCTAGACCCACAGTCTACGTTTAAGCTGCTTGATAAACATATATCCAAAGGTATTCTGTAAAATAGGAGACTAAGAAATCTTGGTGTACAGTATTGTTGGCTTCTAAAGAGAAAAGAGATCTGGTTCTACTTAATTTAAGAGAGTATTACTGGGCAGATAGAATATGTGGAATTACAGCCAGTGGCTTTGTGATGAGCCTCATTACGAAACAAATAATCCCTTCATTTATTGGGGACATAGAAGATATGGGTTCAGAATAGGTAGGAATAAACTATTGGATGGAAATATGTTTAAATCATTTCCACGACTCCAGGACAAATCTGGTCTATTCCCCGGGGTATTTAGATGTTTTAAAATGAGGCTTTATATTACAAAACACACTGACTGATAAAAAAACCCAGACCCAACAGATAGAGACTCTGTATCTCTTAATCACAAAAAGCTCATAACAGACAAATCAGACAATGCCCAACATATAAAAGGAAAGTGGGAATCGGAGGACAGTTGAGAGGGGGGTGAAGGTGAGATTCTTTAGAGCTCCTCTGAAAACAAATGTCTTTTAAAAACACTAGTGAGAATGAATGTTGGTGATCGTAGTCATATTTCTTTTAGGGACTGCCCCAAACTACACAAATATTGCAATGGTATTAACCCTTGTGCTGTCTACGGGGTCAATGACGGAGGAAGAGAAGAAGGGAGGAAAGAAGGAAGAAAGGAAGGAAGAATGAAAAGAAGGAAAGAAGAAGGAATGGAGGATGGGAGAAAAGAAAGGAAGGAAGGAAGGAAGGAAGGAAGGAAGGAAGGAAGGAAGGAAGGAAGGAAGAAGGAAGGAAGGAAGGAAGGAAGGAAGGGAGGGAGGAAGGAAGGAAGGAAGGAAGGAAGGAAGGAAGGAAGGAAGGAAGGAAGGAAGGAAGGAAGGAAGGAAGGAAGGAAGGAAGGAAGGAAGGAAGGAAGGAAGGAAGGAGAAGGAAGGAAGGAAGGAAGGAAGGAAGGGAGGAAGGAAGGGAGGAAGGAAGGAAGGAAGGAAGGAAGGAAGGAAGGAAGGAAGGAAGGAAGGAGAGAGCAGGAGGAAAGAAGGAAGGAAGGGGAAAAAGAAGGAAGGAAGGAAGGAGGAAGGAAGGAAGGAAAGAGGAAGGGAAGAAGGAAGGATAGAGCAGGAGGAAAGAAGGAAGGAGAGTAAGGAAGGAAGGAAGGAAGGGAGAAAAGAGGAAGGGAAGATGGAAGGAGAGAGCAGGAGGAAAGAAGGAAAGGGAAAAAAGAAGGAAGGAAGGAAGGAAGGAAGGAAGGAGAGTAAGGAAGGAAGGAAGGAAGGAAGGAAGGAAGGAAGGAAGGAAGGAAGGAAAGAGGAAGGGAAGAATGAAGGAGAGAGCAGGAGGAAAGAAGGAAGGAAGGGAAAAAAGGAAAAAAAGGAAGAAAGGAAGGAGAATTAGGTAATTTTGACCCAAAGACAGCACAAGGGTTAAAGAAAAAATGTTTGGTACTGACACACTGGGAACTGCATTAGAAATTAATTCAATTCAAAACACTTTATTAATCCCCGAAGGTAAAAGAATTAACCAAAGTTTGTGAACAAAGGTTTACCAAAGACCAAAGAAGTGCTC
>NC_084599.1:40229288-40251611 GCF_033807715.1 Cololabis saira
TCCTTCCTTCTTTTTTCCCTTCCTTACTTCTTTCCTCCCTTCCTTCCTTCTTTTGTCTCTTCCTCCCTTCTTTAATTCCTTACTTCTTTCCTCCTTTCCTTCCTTCTTTTCTCCCTTCCTTCCTTATTTCCTCCCGTCCTTCATTCTTTTTTCCCTTCCTTCCTTCTTTCCTCCCTTCTTTCCGTCCTTCCTTCTTTTCTTTCTTCCTTCCTTCTTTCTTCCCTTCCTTCCTTCTTTTCTCCCTTCCTTCCTTATTTCCTCCCTTCCTTCCTTCTTTCTTCCCTTCCTTCCTTATTTCCTCCCTTCCTTCCTTCTTTTCTCCCTTCCTTCCTTCTTTCCTCCCTTCCTTCCTTCTTTCCTCCTTTCCTTCCTTCTTTTCTTTCTTTCTTCCTTCTTTTCCTCCTCCCTTCTTCCCTTCCTCCTTCCTTGACCCAAAGACAACACAAGGGTTAAAATAGGTGGACTGTTACCCAGACATCCCATCTATAGGTGAAAGGTATAATATACATTATGATATATTTGTGATGGAACAAATTACTTTCTCAATGAGTCTGCAGAAATCTAAATTCAAAGACATCTGGGAGCAATGGAAAATGTATATTTCCCTGAAACGCCCTGCTTTTGTTATTTTTTTTTTCTTTTATCTCTTTTAAACAAGATTTGTTTAAGTATCTATTTTCTTGTATTACTACAATATAAAACACCCCATGTTCATGTGTTCTGTTATAACAGGTTTTGTGAATGGAAAAAATCAAATTGGAGCAAGTAACCATGTGATAAAGATGTATGGTATTGTTGACATGTGATTCCAAACAAAAATAAAATAAGAAAAAAAATTAAATAGGTGGACGGTTAACCACCCCTGCCAAAAAGATTTTCTTTCGTTTTTTTCATATTTGTGTGTACATTTTTATTTTTATTTTTTTTATGATCAGAATTCTTTAAAAAAAAAATATAGGAAGTATTTGCAAAAACAGAGCTTTTATCATTTTTGATCCACGCACCACCATGTATTTCAAATATCAAAAGTGTAAACATTCAGCTTCAATTAAAGAGGTTTTATTGAACAATGAAGAATTAGAGCCCGTTTTTAACAAATGCATCTATTTTCAGGGGCTCAAACTAATTTTGGTGGAAGGATAAAAAGGATGAAAATGCTTTAAAAGTCTGGAGTCCATGGATGTCAGAGTACCGGTTTCCTCCCTGGAGATGCCTTCCAGGCTTTTAGCCATTTCTAGCTGTTGCTTTTTTATTGGGACTTTATTGGGCCTTTATTGGCCTTTTCTTCCTTTAGTTTTCTCTCTCCATTAACTGAAAATCACGCTCCACTGTTCAGATCAGGTAACCCATCTGAACAGTGGTGCGTGATTTGCATGGACCACAATATTCGATTCATTTACCTTCAAAAAGTCTTGATTTTCTTGCTTTGCCCTGCATGTTTAGGGGCCATTACCCATCTCCACCCCTCTATCGGTTGTGTAGCATTTGGCCTGAAAGGATGTCTGTGCACCACAGCTGGTTCTGTCAGCAGCCACATCATCCATCAACCCCAGGGAGCTGTTCCATGGCATCACACATGTGTCACGAATCTGTCTCCGCCATGTTTGATTGCGGGATGCTTTGATCCGTTCCTTCCTTCTCCTGACTTTCCTCCTCCTTTGATCTGATCCAAGTCCATGTTGACTTCTTGTGTCCAAACAATGTGATTCCAGAACAAGAGATGTTTAGATGTCAGTCTCATACGTCTGTCCCGTTAATACATATCACCAGTACCATTACTCTGTACTCACATTTATGAAAACATCTGTTGATTGCAGAAAATTCCTATGTTCTCCAGAGTATTCTTGATTTCTGGTGATGATGTGAAAGGAGTTCACCAAGGACCAATTCTGGGATCATTCACTTTTGTTGTAAGACCTGGAAACAGGTATTGTGGCATAGAATTGTCAAATTGGTTTAATTCATCGTACGAATTGTAACAGATTACTTGCCATTGTAAGAATGAGATGTGTACCTGCTGTACTCTACTGCCTTTACTTTTTAACAACCTGTGCTTTTTAATTTTTGGGCCCGAGCACTTACAGTGCGAAGGCCCTATTGTATCTGTAGGAGTTCTCGTTTTTCTTGTTTTTTCTTTTCAGACTAAATTAGAGCCTTTTTGCCCCTAAACGTGCCTCAAAAGTCACCAAATTTTGCAAGCAAACCAGGCCTGGCGATAAATGTGATATTTAATGGTTTGCATTAATGGCCGTGGCCTAATGGCTCAACAGTGCCCCCTAGAAAACATTGTGCCTCAAGTCCCAAAATACGGTTTGACGTACATGCACGGAAATCGCTACACACCTGTATCATGGCGCAACTTAAAGAAAAGTATCTTGGCGCAATGGCCGAAACCGAACAGGAAGTCGGCCATTTTGAATTAATCGTGTAATTTTGGCGCAATTTATTCCACTTCTTTGGCCGTTAATACGGCCCGAACCGTAACGTGCACCCAAGTGTGTTATACATCAAAATGTGCATCTCCATCCTGCGATGATGGGCATTACTTTTCTCAGTCAAAAGCGTTACTGTGGCGACGCTAAACGCCAAAAAGCGCGCCCTCCCTTCATCTGATTTGTCGATATTTGATAGATCCTATTTTCTGCCATAACTTTTGAATGGTTTGACATAGAGAGTCGTGGGTGGTGTCATCGGACTCAGTTTTGACTCCTTAGCCATAATTGATGCAAATTAGCCCTGCCCCTTCTTCTAATTGGTCGATATTTGATAGTTCCTATTTTCTGCCATATTTTTTGAATTGTATGACATACAGAGTCATGGGTGGTGTCATCGGACTTAGTTTTGAGTCCTTGATCTTTAAGAGTGAAAATTGCACGCTTTAATTCAACCTCTTTTCTTACCATTTTATTTGTTATTTACTGTTTAATTGTGTCTTGCTGCTTTTAATGTTGATGTAAAGCACTTTAAATTGCCTTGTGTTGAATTGTGCTATACAAATAAACTTCCTTGCCTTGTCTTCTCCCTTGATGTTGTTTAACTCATCTGTGCCCTTTCATTTCACAAATGCACCAAACTGTTGAGGTAGCCCAAGATTTTTTTGCTCTCTCTTTGCTCAATAGCTTTGGATCTCTTTGGATTTCACATTGGTTTTTCCAGTGATACTTGTTATCAACTCCACTTTCATCTCCCTCAGATGTCTTGAACGTAAACTCTAGTCACATGACCCATTGGTTCTGAAGATTGGTTTTGAAGGCTCTTTTTCTTCACACTTTCGGAGGGGAAGCCATGTTGCTTGGCAAACCATTGGGAACACGCCCCAAGCGTGTCAGTCAAAATTAGCTTTGGCTCCTTCAGATCCCCAACTGAAATATCTGCAGAGCTGCCGGCAGATTTATCCAGCAGAATATACCATTTAACATCTTGACTCAACGGCGAAATAAAACGATTACTGTGGCGTTTAGTCGACCTCTGGGTTAAAACAAACGGGTGGTTGCTTTGCTAAGCACTGTAGCTTGATGATTACTGATGAGGAATTGGAAGTGGCTGACGATTGGCCCAGCAAACTGTCAATTACTCTCATAGGAAACAAATATCATGCTTTACATAAACTCCCCTTGCAACGTACAAAAAATCCACCCCCCTCAGAGTTGCCAAGGGTGAGAAATCGAACAATTGAGCCCAAAATGGTTTTCTGAACCAGGCTGTAAATATGTTTGTCTTGGATTTCTGCGGCACTAGTGGCCTACAGACTCATTACTCCGGCACTTTAAAACCAACATGTTGTACATTTTTTCTTTTAATATTATTTGCTATTTTGTATTGCACCAATCACCACAACAAATTCCTTGTGTTTGTTAAACTACTTGGAAATAAACTTTTTTCTGATTCTGATTCTTTATTGGGAAAGTAGGTGGAGAATAAACCAGCAAAGAGCGACAGGCCGGGACTCAAACCTGCGCTGCCCAGGGCCCATAAGCAGTACTGGAGTTGAGGGGGGATGGCATCCCCCCCTGAACGGCCCAAATCATCCCCCCTGTAAAACTGCCATCCCCCCTTTCCATCCCTTATATCATTTCATCAATGAATGTGGTTTTACTGCTATTTCAACATTTAGAGTCATCACCAGAAAAATAACACCAGAAAAATAACTTATTTGACAATTTTCACTTGAAATAAGTAGGAAAAATCTGCCAGTGGAACAAGATTTATCTTCTCATTACAAGCAAAAAAACCTTGTTCCACTGGCAGATTTTTCTACTTATTTTAAGTGAAAATGTACTTGAAACAGCTGAAAATTATTGTTTTTTCCAGTGATGAGTCTTGTTTTAAGTGTAATAAGATTTTTTTTAACTAAAATTAGACATTTTAACTAGAAATAAGACAAATATTCTTGTTAAGATTGTGAGTTTTTGCAGTGATCCATGTTACTTATCCTGTGAAGGACAGAGTCATATTGATAAGTTCAGAAAACTGTTTTTTATTGTTGTGTGTTTGATGTATTTGATGTAAGCCCAGTGGATATTTAAAGCTTACAGAAGGCTGCATTTAACTGCTGCTATGTCATTCCTGCAGTATTTCTGCAGGTGTTTTGGTCACTGCTATTATTTGTAATATATTATATTATTTGTAATCAGCACAAATTATCTGTCCCCATATGATAAAATCCACCATCCCCCCTGATTCTTTTTACTTTTACATGTCTTAAAATCAAAGCTAAGCGAATACACTTTGACTCATATTTGAATAATCCTTTTAAAATCCATTGTTTGAAGTAAAACCAGGCTTTTAGATCAAACTCCATATTAGACATCAGCTATGTGCAACTTAGAAGTCTTTCATTGTTATTCAGACTCAGAATTATAGTCTTTTTTATCTAGTATTGTAAGTGTATAACTATCTTGGCATTTGAAGATTTCTTTTTATACTTGCTGTGCACAGAAGTAGTAAAGAATCGGCGGATGTGAACAAAATGTGAGGAAAACAGTTAAATTAGAACTTTTTCTTTTATAATATTTCCGTTTTTCTTTTTTTTTTTAAATTGCAAAAATTTCTACGTTTATGTTTTTTTCTGTCAGGATGGGATGCTGAGTGTACATTAATGAGAAATAAAATTAACTTTTTTGATTTTCGCAAATGGCTGCAATGAAAGAAAGAGGGAAACATTTAAAGGGGTCTGAATATTTTCCGTTTTTTAGACATTTCTGATTAACCTTAGGTTCATATAGACCACACATAAAAATGTATTTTATTTTGTGTATTAACAAATTGTACTGTACATTTTATAGACAGTGTATCTGTAACTTTTGTCTCACAAACAACAGCATTATAAAAATAAAAGCACATGTAACATATATCATGATTATGGTACATTGTTTTTCTCAGCAAATCATCATACAGCAGTGATTTATTAACGTTGATCCTTTCTTACAAAAATGTCTAGTAGAGTTTAGAAACTGAGTGACTTTTTTCAATGTATGGAAAGCTAAAGATCAAATTAAAAAAAGAAGAGAACTGTGGATTTCAATAAAATAAAGAAAATACAAGAAAACTAAAACAATATCAAGCTGATCTCCAACTGCCGGAAGATGATTATAGAGCTCGGTTTATACTTTTTTTCAGCAGAGGCTTCTTTTAAGTATGTGATTCAAATTTGTGCAATCTACAAAGGTCAGCACGCTGTCAACATACTATTGATGGTTGGGGTTTAAATATATGTGTCAGCTGTCAAAGTTATGTTTATCTGGAGTGAAAAGCTATGAGGCCAGTATGGTGAAATCCTCCTTAGTTCTAAGATGTCATACAAATTTCTAGGAAAAGCTGACGTGAAAACCTCAACTACACTGCTGAGATTCACAATAACATATAAAATGTCCTCAAAACGTCCACAGCTCGGTGTCAGATTGATGTTCGCCGTCGTCGTCGCGTTGCAGCGGCTCTATGGAGCCGAATCAAGGCCAAAAGTTTTTGCTAATTTGAAAATAAAATTTGAACCTGAAAATTCAAGTTTTGATCATGAACTTATTTTTTTACAGTTTATATTTTTTTTTTCAGTTTCAGATCTTTTTATTTCAGTTTCAGATCTTTTTTTTTCAGTTTCACATCTTTTTTTTAAGTTTCCCATCTTTTTTTTAAGTTTTAGATCTTTTTTTTTCAGTTTCAAATCTTTTTTTTTCAGTTTCATATCTTTTGTTCAGTTTCAGACTTTTGGCCCCGATCTGGCGTAGGGGGTGTGGCATCAACTGAGAGGGGCGTGGCATCATGAGTGACAGCAGAACAGAGAAGGCTGGGGACGTTCCTCAGTCATGTTGCCTTCAGGAAAGGTTGGTAGGTTGCAGAAGTTATCAGTAGAAGTTTGATTCAACACTGTATATACACCATATTCAGGTGATTGGCAGTGGAAAAAACTGATATTAGTGACACATTTCTGTTTAAAAAGCTGTTTTAGACCGTAGTTGGCACCAATCGCAGTATAAAAGCAATTGCAGCTGGGGCCCGCGGCTTGTCCTGGCAGAGCGGACGCCATCGCAAACGATACTGCGATGCGTTCATGGTAGTATGTGGAAGTGGGAAATGTCAAACTTTAAAGTGAGGCTGTTGAACTGTACAGTCTGGCATAGTTTATTGCTTTTATACTGTGATTGGTGCCAAGTACGGTCTAAAACAGCTTTTAAAACAAAAATGTGTCACTAATATCAGTTTTTTCCACTGCCAATCACGTGAATATAGTGAATATACAGTGTTGAATCAAACTTCTACTGATAACTTCTGCAACCTACGTTTCCTGAAGGCAACATGACTGAGGGAAGGTCCCCCGCCTTCTCTGTTATGCTGTCACTCATGATGCCACGCCCCTCTCAGTTGATGCCACGCCCCCTATGCCAGATCAGGGCCAAAAGTCTGAAACTGAAAAAAAAAGATGTGAAACTGAAAAGAAAAGATGTGAAACTGAAAAAAAGATGTGAAACTGGAAAAAAAATGTAAAACTGAAAAAAAGATGTGAAACTGAAAAAAAATCCGAAACTGAAAAAAAAATTGAAACTGACAAAAAAGATCTTAAACTGAAAAAAGATTTGAAACTGAAAAAAGACCATAATCTGAAAAAAAGATGTGAAACTGGAAAAAAATTTGAAACTGAAAAAAAAAGATCTGAAACCAAAAAAAAAGATTTGAAACTGAAAAGAAAAGATGTGAAACTGAAAAAAAGATGTGAAACTGGAAAAAAATTTGAAACTGAAAAAAAAGATTTGAAACCAAAAAAAAAAGATTTGAAACTTAAAAAAGACCATAATCTGAAAAAAAAGATGTGAAACTGGAAAAAAAATGTGAAACTGAAAAAAAATAAGTTCATGATCAAAACTTTTCAGGTTCAAATTTTATTTTCAAATTAGCAAAACCTTTGGCCTTGATTTGGCTCCATACCATCTCCATCTGCACCGGCCGGCCCGCCGCGCTGATTAGCTGCAGAGTTTGGTCGTTTCGTATTCCATGGCGTTGGGCTGCTTGGCGCTGAACGTCTGCAGCGCCGCCTGGATCCTGGCGACGTCGGTGGTGGAGAGTTTGAGCCGGTGCCGCAGCAGGCAGGAGAACAGGTCCAGGGGCTGCGCCCCGGGCGGGGAGAGCCGGTTGACCCGGGTCCCGGATCTCCAGCAGCTGCAGCAGCGCCGAGTCCTGCGAGCCCTGAGTGTACGGGTAGTCCAGCTGTAAAATCAAGTCCTGTATGGCGTCGGGGTCGAAGTGCATGCTGTATCCGTACACCTGGATGCTGTTGATCTTCATGTAGCCCAGGTTCTGCCCCGGCTCCAGGTACTCCAAGGGTTCGTAGTACACGGTCCCGTTTCCGTTGGTGGCCGGCCCTCTGATCCGGCTCCGCAGGTAAAAGTGAACCGTCTCGAAAAACGTTTTCCACTTGTTACCTAAAGTCAAAGTCCAGTTGTAACAATCGTGGGGGAGGTCTAGTTTAGTCCTCTCCCAGTCGGGGTAGTTGTTCTGGTCGATGGGCATGATCCAGCTCTCCGAGTGGCTGCCCCCGAACGGGTTGATGTAGACGGACAGCATGGGGTCGAGCGTGCTGTTCCTGGTAAGGCAGATCTGCAGCGACATCCCTAGCAACATGTGGACGTGGTTGGACTTGTATTTATTACTCTTCAGCGTCAGCAGCATCCTCTTCCTCCACGACGGGTCGAACCAGTTGTTGAGCCGGACGTCGTTGCTGACGAAGATGCCGTGGATGCCGATGCGGGTGTCGCGGCGCTGCAGGAGGAAGCGCAGCTCCACGTCCTGCAGGTCGGTCTCGAAGCCGATGTAGTGGTCGGTGGAGTCGGGCACCTCGTTGCGGCACAAGCCCTGGCTCAGCATGTAACCCTGGTTGCAGGTGGCGCAGCGCGAGCGGTTCTCGTAGGAGCAGGAGGCGCAGGCCGTGCCCTCGCCCACCGTGCAGGGGATCAGGCCCTGGCAGGGCGGGTGCTCGTACGGGCAGGAGCAGCTCCGCGTGGCCTCCAGGTACGAGCCCAGGTGGTTGTTCTCGCTGCAGTACATGATGGACAGGATGTAGTTCAGCCAGTAGCTTAGAAACCTGAAACAGAGACAATGGAACGGGTCAATGTCAGGTATGTGGACGTGGATCACAATAAATATTCATTTTTCACAGAAATAAAATTAGCCCTTGTCGTGGGCGCAGACTCGGCGCAGAGACGGCGCAGAGCAGGGAGCACCTGTTCATCTGTTCATATTTGTTGGAAGTTACTTGGCGACCGAAAAGAAGTTTCATAACCATATACTGATAAATGATTCAATTGATCCTGATATGAGGCATGGAAATGCTATATTTTATTTTACATTGACATTTTATTGTTAAAAGAGCAAAAGAATATCACATTTCTACCACTTTTAAACACACCAGGTATGTCCAAATTCTGGGAGATTTCTCTCCACTTTTGTCCCTTTTTATTGTTGTCCTGATAGGCCTGCAGTCTCATCCCACAGCTCCTCACACAGACTCACAGCCAAGATCATTCTTTCTTCCATGTTGATCGTCTCTGATCTACAAGCTGCAAGTTTTTTTTCTCCCTCCAGCACCTTCTCTCCTATTGGACACCACCCAGATGTCGTCACAGGGCGCACAGTGAAATTAAAAAATGTTCAATTCGCAGCGGCAGCTTGTGCCGTCTTGCGCTCTTGCTGCCGCGGCAACCCGGCGGCGTGCGCCCTGTTGCGCGCTGCCGACCTCGATGCAAAGCCCTGCGCCCTTGCGCAGTGGCAGCACATACACAATGAATGGGGAAAACGGCGCCAGACGGGAAAAACCTTTTTTCGGTCGCCAAGCAACTTGCAACGGATATGCGAGCTGCTCTGCGCCGACTCTGCGCCGAGTCTGCGCCACCCCGGCGGTGTTGCCGCGTTCTATGTGAAAGTAGCTTCGTTCTGATGCAGATTTGCAGGTGTGTTCATGATCACACTCCTGTTTCCTAAAGCTGGAGCTTCTGCACATGTGGCCTTAACACCGGCCTCCAGAATACTCTCATATGCAAAAGGCCTCATGCTTCACTCGATGACAGCGAGTCACCTGAGCGGCTCAAGGCCTGTGGATGCAAAAACAATTCAAATCAACGTGCTTGCTTCCGCCGACATGGTGACACCAGGGGGTTCTGCAGGAATGCTGCCTTTGGTTTTGGCCAAATATGACACAGAGAATTAAAAAGGAACAAACATCCGTTCAGTCTCCTCCGTCCCTCGCCGTGTCACAGTCACGTCGACCTGGACGTGGCAGTAATGACGTTTGCTCCAAAACGACCACGGTGCCCTTATAAAAGGAAACTTCTATTCTTGTAAAACATCAGCAAACTTTTGATGACACATCCTGCACTCGGAGGTGCATGCATGAATCTGTCTAATTAATGTGATTTAGGGCGTCTGGCTGAACCTTCCCTCAATATAAATATAGGTCGTCATAGAAGAACAGCAGTCAAACTAGAGTTTCAGATGTTGCTGTCGGAAAATGTGGCCAAATCCATTTGTATCCAGAAATATTTTGATCAAATCCCCCTGGAAATTACAGCTTGTCAACGTATTTAGTCAAAATGCCAAAGAATGCAAATCAAACATTACATTTAAAAGAATAATAAAAGCCAGTTTGATGAAGAAATATCATGATAATTGTCAAGTTAGGTGGGTTTTCTTTTTAGCTTTTTCTTTGAATCTATCTATTTTGTGTTATTTCATAACTTTTTTTTTTAAATTATGTTTATTGGAAAGTGTTTTTTTTTAACTGCTTAATTTGTAATTTGTTTTTGTTTTTTTTATTATTACATGAACTGAAATTTGATTTCTTAGGAAAAGGGGACATATAAAATAAGCTTAGTCTTCTTTCTGTTCCCTTTCATTCAAGGAAAGAGATTTGTTGTAATTATATTGAACTGTTTTGTTTTTCTTTTAATGAATAAAATAAAGAATAAATAAATAAAAAAAAACAGAGAACTTAAGATTCAAATGTCATATTCGTTTTAATTTAGTTTATTGTTTTGCACAGTTTTAAAAATATACAGGAAATATCAAATATAAATGCTATAGGTGCAGGAAGAGGCAAAAAACCCAATGGGCTTATTTGAAGCCTCCACCGAAGTTATTAAAATATCATGTGTTATAAAGAACACAAGATTAACATTCAAAAACAAAAAGTATAAATACACAAAAGTGATGGCAAACTAATAATGCAATATATAAATTAGAATAAAGACAAAAAAATAAGTGTGTGTGCATGGGATATTGTTTTTACAACTTATATTACTTATATTGACTCCTGAGCAAATAAGACGGTAGATGTCACTATGAGTTTCATATTTCATATTCATTAAATATTCATATTTCATATTCTGAATATAATTACATTTAAAAGGACTAAAGGTAGAACAAAATTCTGTTGGACCTTTTCGATATTTCAATAACTAACATGATTTAAGAGAAATTGAAACATGAATACAAATCCAGCAATGTCTTTTTCTTTATGAGTTTTTAGTGGGTAACAAAGCTCACGTCTCCTCCTGATGGTACGACGCCAGCGTTCTCTGATTTTAAACACTGTTTCTGTAACATCATTGTCCAGAATAACTGGGCATAAAAAAGGACAGAGAGTTATTTATTCCCCGACACGCACCGTAATTGTGAAGCAGAATTCCAGAGATTGTTTGTGAATCACGGAGCAGATGGACGCACAACGCGAATATCATTCTGTAAATCAGTCCCTCACTCGCTTTTGTGCCGCATCTGTCACATTTTGGAACAATTTTAGTTTCTCTAACCGAATCAGCACCGCTGGTGTTTTGGTCGTGGGCTGCTGCAAAGTTAATTTAGCGGAAACAGTTGTGCATTTTCTGAATAATTGACCATCCGCAGCACATGTTGGAGGGGAGAGTAAACTTAACAACAATCCGGCTGCACTCCTCCGTGGATTCAACTTTTAATGGAAGACAAAAGGGTTTTGGGTCATTAAATCTCAGTCAGGTTTCTCTCTGATTCTAAAAGAGAAAAGAAAAGCTTTGACCAGATATGAGTTTCTAGATGATTATCTAACATTCCTTGGGAGAGACAATAAGTACCAGCTCTTTGCTAATGCTTCTTAAAGATTTGAGAAAACACATTAAAAAAAGTAAAAAATCCAGGAAAGTTGAGTAGTTTTTTACAATTAAAAAAGTAAATTAAAGCTGCAAGCAGCGATGAACGGGCCCTCGCATCCTTGTGCACGTTCAGGCTGCAGTGGAAGCTTGTATGACTTGCATGTAGATTCTTCAGGCCTGGACATTTAGCGGATGAAACCAGCCACGACTCTATATCAAACCATTCAAAAGTTATGGCAGAAAGTAGGGACTATCAAATATTCACTAATCAGAAGAAGGGGCGGGGCTATTTCAGGCCAATGAAGGTCAAGTACTCAATACCGAGTCCGATGACACCACCCACGAGTCTTTATCACAACCCGTTCAAAAGTTATGGCAGAAAGTAGGAACTATCAAATATGGACCAATCAGATGAAGGGGGGGCGCGCTTTTTGGCATCTATCGTTGCCACGGTAACGCTTTTGACTGAGAAAAGTAATTTCCATCGTCGCAGGATCTAGACACACATTTTGATGTATAACACACCTGGGTGCACGTTACGGTTCAGGCGAAGAAACGGCCGAAGAAATGACATAAATTGCAGCAAAATTACACGATTAATTCAAAATGGCCGACTTCCTGTTCGGTTTCGGCCATGGCGCCAAGAGACTTTTCTTTAAGTTGCGACATGATCTGAACTGATTTGAACTGCTGCAATTGTTTCAGCTCTGCAGGGACTGACATCACAGACCCAGATCAGGGTAAGATGGAGTAGCTCACTTATTTTCCTTTCCACTCAAATTCAGTTAAATGCTAAATGTTTATATCTTGAAAATAGATGGCACAAAAGTTTTAACAGCAGTTTTAAAGCCCAGGGAAGGTGATGTTTGTATCCCTTTGATATTTAGAGCAAAGCATTCGATTAAGAGTTCAGGAAACTGTCGACTTTTGATAAAAAGGCCAAAATGTCAAAGTGAAGATATCCTAGCTGCCCATTTCACACACGGTTCACATATTTCATGACACCAAAGTTAGATGACACAAAAATGAGCTGCAGCACAAAATCAGGAAGAAAAACATCCAGCAAACTTTGTTTCAAATGTCTACGGAAGAGTATTAGGGCCAGGCAGGAGAAAGATAGAAATAATATTTTAGAGGAGGAAGGTTTTTTTCATTACGCACTCTGAGAAAAAAGTCAAAATGTTGAGAAAAAAAGTCGAAATGTTGAGATTAATGTTGAAGTACAATTTATTTCAACTTTATTCTCGAAATTTTGACTTTATTCACAAAATTTCGACTTTGCACTGACAGTGCGAAGGCCCTATTGTATCTATAGGAATTTTTCTCTTTTTTTTTTTCCCCCGACGAAAGGAGGGCCTTTTTGCCCCCCTAAACGTGCCCCAAAAGTCACCAAATTTTATGCCATTTCCAATTTATGCCATTTCTTCGGCCGTTAATGCGGCCCGAACCGTAACGTGCACCCAGGTGTGTTATACATCAAAATGTGCATCTCCATCCTGCGACGATGCGCATTACTTTTCTCTTTCAAAACCGTTACCGTGGCAACGCTAGATGCCAAAAAGCGCGCCCCCCCTTCATCTGATTGGTCCATATTTGATAGTTCCTACTTTCTGCCATAACTTTTGAATGGTTTGACATAAAGAGTCGTGGGTGGTGTCATCGGACTCGGTTTTGAGTCCTTGAACATAATTGGTGCAAATTAGTCCCGCCCCTTCTTCTGATTGGTCGATATTTGATAGTCCCCATTCTCTGCCATAACTTTTGAACGGATTGTGATAAAGACATGTGGCTGGTGTCATCGGACTTGGTATTGAGTACTTGACCTTCATTGGCCTGATCTAGCCCCACCCCTTTGTCTGATTGGTCGATATCTGATAGTTCCTATTTTCTGCCATAACTTTTGAATGGTTTGACATAAACAGTCGTGGGTGGTGTCATCGGACTCGGTTTTGAGTCCTTGACCTTTATTGGCGAAAATTGCACGTGCGAGGGCCCGTTCATCGCTGCTTGCAACTTTAATTCTCGAAATTGTATTTCAACATTAATCTCGACATTTCCACTTTTTTCTCGAAGTGCACAATAAAAAAAAAATCTTCCTCTCAAATATTTTTTTCTCCTGCATGGCCCTAATACTCTTCCTTACATGTCATAAGCAAAGATATGAAAACAAAACTAGCTAACCAGACATAATGTTGCGTAGAAGGAGGTAATATATTAAATACTACAATGATAAACTGGTGTTATTGATCAGCACCGTATTGTCTTTTTATTTCTAATTTGTGCTACACTATCAAATAGAATTCAAAATCTCTAAAATGAAATCATGTGAAGTCAAACCGAGCCTTTGGTCGCGGTGGATGTTAATTTCACATCTTTTTTTTTTTTTTTCCCAGCAGCACTTCACAGCTCTGGCGTTCCAGCATCACAGCACCACTGAGCGTCGGCGGTGTTATTAAAAAGGAAAATGAAAAATCCCCCCAAAAAATATGTCTCAAGCCATCAAATTTAGAAAGTGGTGATTTATCGTCAGCCGACAGCCGGTGTAAGATATTAACAGTCTTAACTGTACTCAGACTTCCAGAAATTCATCAGTGTGAGTCAGTTGTGCATATCTCACCGCCCAGAATGCAGACTGTGCACAGCGAGAGGGAAGAAGCCGCCTCGCCGTCGTATAGCGACTCCTGTCAGCAGGACATGTAAAGTGTCATGGAGACGCAGCGTGGAGTGCGGGCCAAAGAGAAGCCGCGCCTTCGCTCTGCAATCTGTTCATTGTCTGTCAGCTCGTTTTCACACACGTCAATGTCACACGCACAAACTTCCGTCTGCCTCAGATTCAATTTACAGCGGGGGGAACAAAACCCTCTCCTCTGCAGAAGATGCACTTTATTTTTCAGCCATTAAAAGCTCATTGATTGATGTACCATAAATAAAAGTACAAAAAAAAGGCAGCAGCTCCATCACCGTCGCTGTTCTGACACCGTTCCCCCTGGAAAGTGCGGCTAATACACCGTCCTCATTTCCAGTGCCTACAGTATAATTCTGTTTGCTTTGTCTTCATCTGACAGACAGACAGACCATGATGCTTCAGTACGGGAATAATGCCAAGAGACAAGCATGAATATTCCGTTTTATATAAATATATAAAAAGGGGGGGGGGTTATCCTCCATAAACTGGGTTATTATGTAATATGAAGAGACATGGTGAAATAGAAGGAGGTAAAAAAATGTATTCATCTTTTAGGATACAATGAGAAATATGTGCATTTTTAATTGTGATAAGGATTATTAAAAAATGGGTACAAGTGTGCTGCATTATTGAAGGATGTTGATGCAGAGGAAACTTGATGGAATGCAGAGGAGCCGAAGACGCCTCCGTCGGATTGTTTCCAGGGAACCAGGTTATATCACAGTGGTATCCCAAACATCCAGTAAAGCGTTTTCTCTCAGCACATCGTTCTCTCATCACCCAGAATGTGTCGAGTTCAGAAGCTGAAAAATATTGAGTTAACTACGCAGGACCGTGTTACACATGCTACTGTGGCCCGGTCTCTCTCTCGTATCGACCTCTTACACGCCGCTATTTCTCCTCCGTGGATCAATGTGATTTACACACTGAAGGAAAAGATTTACTAGCCTTTAAACATATATTTCCATATTTCCTGACATTGCATTTAGCTTTTATCTAAAGCAGCGGTCGGCAACCCAAAATGTTTTAGAGCCATATTGGACCGAAAACACAAAAAACAAATATGTCTGGAGCTGCAAAAAATGAAAAGTCTTGTATCAGCCTTAGAATGAAGGCAACACATGCTGCATGTTTCTATATTAGTTAGAACTGGGGGAGATTTATTTTGTCATTATGCACTTCGAGAAAAATGTAGAAATTCTCGAGAAAAAAGTCAAAATTTCGAGAATAAAGTCGAAATTTCGAGAAAAAATTTGAAATTTCGAGAGAAAAGTCGAAATGTCAAGATTAATGTTGAAGTACAATCTTGAGAAAAAAGTTGAAATGTCGAGAAAAAAGTCGAAATGTTGAGTAAAAAAGTCAAATTTTTGAGAAAAAAGTCGAAATGTCGAGATTAAAAAGGAAAGGAAAAAGGAAGAAAAAGAAAAAAAGGGAAAAAAGAAGAAAAAAAAGAAAAAAGAAAAAAAGAAAAAGAACAACAAAAGAGTAAAAAAGAGAAAAAAGAAAAAAAAGGGAAAAAAAGAAGAAAAAAAGGAAAAAAAGGAGAAAAAAGATCAAACATTTTTGAAAAAGCTCCAGGATCCACTAGGGCGGCGCTAAAGAGCCTCATGCGGCTAGCCGACCCCTGATCTAAAGAAACTTAGAACAGAAAAAAGGATGTTTGCTTCATCGACACGTTTTAGAGCTTCATTGCAGGGAAAAGTGAGCTAATGAGTAAATATCAAAATGTACACGTACCTCAGCTACTGTATATTTGATAAGTTTCAGACATTTCAGTTAGAGTGCTGAGTGACAAACAGGCCTGGCAATTAACTCTCTGCTTTATTTGGTCTTGAAATGTCAGTGTAGTGATATATAACGATCTAAAGATACAGGGCTTGGGGAAAAATGGGTCAGATATTTCCTTTGGAGATGACAGAGTGAAAGTTCTGGTCAAAGTCAGCGCTCACATTCACTTCTGTCAGAATGAACAAGGCCAACGACTGCCACTCATCTCTTGAAAGGGTAACTGGCTAGGAAATCCACATGACATGGTCTCCAAACAGGCTCCTAGCAGCGGGGAGGGAACACAGTCGCTGCTGCTAATTTGGAAAAAGAAAAAATGCAAAGTAGCCTACAATTTGAGTTTTTTTTTTTTTTTTAATTTATGTTATTTGTGAATTTATTTCTTGTAAAAAGGGGCAGATTAGATAAGATTCTTCTTCTTTCTGCTCCCTTTTCATTCACAATTTATGAACATTTGTGTTTGTATTTGTATTGAATTGTTTGTTTTATTTTTTAAATGAAATAAAGAATAAAATGAAATGAAAATGAAATGAGTTCATTGTCCCCAGTCTTTGGTTATATGACACAAAATCTATATTGTTCCTATTTCTGTTAGATTGATAGATAAAATAAAAATAATTAATAAGTAAACAAGTGGTCTAAAAGACACAGAAGAGTATTAGGGCCAGGCAAGAGAAAAATAAAAATAATATTTTAGAGGAGGAAGATTTTTTTTTCATTATGCACTTCCAGAAAAAGGTTTAAATGTCGAGAAAAAAGTTGAGAAAAAAAGTCAAAATGTCGAGATTAATGTTGAAGTACAATTTCGAGAAAAAAGAAGTCGAAATGTTGAGAAAAAAGTCGGAATTTTCGTGAATAAAGTTGAAATGTTGAGAAAAAGGGCAAAGTTTCGAGAATAAAGTCAACCTTCTGAGACTATAACAAACAGCGCATGTGATTTCAGAACGTACACTTAACATTACACTCCAAGGATGTAAGTTAGTTAGTTAGTTAGTTAGTTAGTTAGTTTCGGCTGCTGCTGCAGAGCTGTCAGTCGTTCTGCTAACTGGATTTGATGGACCAGAAGAGACATTTCTACTTTATTCACAAAACTGTATTTCAACTTCATTCTCGAAATTTCAACTTTATTCATGAAATTTTGTCTTTATTCTTGAAATTTTATTTTTTACGGAAGAGTATTGGGGCCAGGCAGCAGGAAAATAAAAATAATATTTTAGAGGAGGAAGATTTTTTTTTCATTATGCACTTTGAGAAAAAGGTCGAAATGTCGAGAAAAAAGTTGAAATTTCGTGAATAAAGTTGAAATGTTGAGAAAAAAGTCGAAATGTCGAGAAAAAAATCGAAATGTTGAGAAAAAGGTCGAAATGGTGAGAAAAAAAAATCGAAATTTTAAGAAAAAAGTCCAAATGTCGAGAGAAAAGTAAAAAAGTCGAGATTAATGTTGAAGTACAATTTCGAGAAAAAAGTCGAAATGTTGAGAAAAAAGGTGAAATTTCGACTTCAATTTTTTTCTCGAAATTGTCTTTCAAAATTAATCTCGACATTTCGACTTTTTTCTCGACATTTCGTCTTTTTTCTCGAAGTGCACAATAAAAAAAATCTTCCACTCTCAAATTTTTTTTCTCTTGCCTGGCCCTAATACTTTTCCGTAATTTCAACATTAATCTCAACATTTCAACTTTTTTCTCAAAGTGCACAAAAAAAAAAAAATCTTCCCCTCTCAAATATCTTTTCTCCTGCATGGCCCTAATACTCTTGCGTAAAAAGGAAACAGGAAGATAATGGCTGTGTTTATGTCTGGTATCAAAGCCTGTCCTGAGTGATCCTGTTCACACGTGGGCAGCTCTTCGCACATCTGTTCACACCTGGTGCCGACATATGTCTGCACGCGTCTTGAGAGACGACATGCTCTCAGATCTTCCTCCCCTGCCCTATATGCACATAAACAGGTACATGATTTCCATCTGCAAGGACCACATGCATTGTTATTTTACACCTGTGCAAGGCAGTAATTAGCTGAATCTATTTGAAGCACAGACAAAAAAACACCTTCTTGTCTATCAGAGTCCCCCCCCACCCCAAAGGCGTGTTTAACAGATGTACTGTACATACAAAACAGTAATGGCAATGAGGAAAACATCCAAAAACACAAACTATAATAAAAGGCTTCAGGCAGAGCGAAATAAAAATGGGATGTATGAAAAAAGAGTTACAAGGCAAATGAAAACGACACAGATGTTGATGCTCTGGTTTTGTTTTGATGTCAGTTGCTGTGACTCCTACTTGTTGTTTCACACTTTAATATAAAGCTGTTGCTTTGCGAATGAAGACATCCTTCCTCCTACACCGAGACATCAGTTATGTGTTACAACGCTGAAAGCATCTGGTCACATGTGGCACAAACCTCTTCCACATGAGGTTTGGAGGTTTGGAGGTTTGGAGGTTTGGAGGTTTGGAGTTGGTCCAGGGCCTGTAAACGCGTGATTGGGTCACGCAGAAGACATTTTAAAACCAGGTGAAAACAGGACCTATAGGTGCTGGAAAGGAGACACAGCTAAAGTACTTCTGATTCAATATATTAACCCTTGTACTGTCTTCGGGTGAAAATGACCTAATTCTCCTTCCTTCTTTACTCCTTTCCTTCTTTCTTTCCTTCTTTTCTCCCCTCGTACATTCTTTCCTTCTTTTCTCCATTCCTTCCTTCCTTCCTTCCTTCCTTCTTTCCTCTCTTCTTTCCTTCATTCCTTCCTTCTTTTCTCCCTTCCTTCCTTCTGTCCTCCCTTCTTTCCTTCCTTCCTTCCTTCCTTCCTTCCTTCCTTCCTTCCTTCCTTCCTTCCTTCCTTCCTTCCTTCCTTCCTTCCTTCCTCCCTTCTTTTCTCCATTCCTTCGTCCCTTTCCTCTCTTCTTTCCTTCCTTCCTTCCTTTCTCCCTTCCTTCCTTTCTCCCTTCCTTCCTTTCTCCCTTCCTTCCTTCCTTCCTTCCTTCCTTCCTTCCTTCCTTCCTTCTTTTCTCCCTTCCTTCCTTTCTCCCTTCTTTCCTTTCTCCCTTCTTTCCTTTCTCCCTTCTTTTCTCCCATCCTTCCTTCTTTTCTTTCTCCCATCCTTCCTTCTTTTCTTTTTTCCTTCCTTCCTTCTTTCCTCCCTTCCTTCTTTTCTCCCTTCCTTCCTTCTTTCTTCCGTTCTTTCCTTCCTCCCTTCTTTCCTTCCTTCCTTCTTTTCTCCCTTCTTTCCTTTCTCCCTTCCTTTTCTTCCTTCCTTCCTTCCTTCCTTCCTTCCTTCCTTCCTTCCTTCCTTCCTTCCTTCCTTCCTTCCTTCCTTCCTTCCTTCCTTCCTTCCTTCCTTCCTTCCTTCCTTCCTTCCTCCCTTCTTTTCTTTCTTCCTTCCTTCCTTCTTTTATTTCTTCCTTCCTTCCTTCTTTCCTCCCTTCCTCCTTTCCTCCCTCCTTGACCTGAAGACAGCACAAGGGTTAGGTCCGGCTCATCAACACATTTTGCCCTGCCAGTGATCAGGTACTTCACTGATATAGTAAACTGTCCTTGGAAAGAAACTGGTGCCAAGAGAAGGAAAGCTTGTGAGACAGAGGTGGCAGGAGTTCCAAACAAAACGCTCCTGAGCAGGTTCCAAAAACAAACTTAGTGTCTGGTTTTGGCAAAGTTTGTGCTCTTGTTTTCATTGTGGATGACACTGCATGACAAGAAACAGGCCGGAGAAAACAGCACGGACCAGCAGGGAGCAAGGGGAGGCAGGACAAGATAAACATGAGTTGACGAGACACAGGTGCAGACAATCAGGGCAGATGGGAACATGGGACGTCAGGACAGAACTAAAACACAAGGCCGCAGGCTTTCAAAATAAAATTGGAAGAGATAATCCCAAGAACTGTGACACAGAGTATTTCATCCCAAATCCAACACCATGAGGCTCTACACGCAACGGATTAGTGAGTTTCAAAGCCACCATCCAAAATGAAACAACAAAAATCCTGAAATAATTCTAAAGATGGGCCCTAAGGATAAACTGTTAAGTGAATGTCTCAGACACCGGAAATCCAGTGAGCAAGAAGACATGGAGAAGGAACCATCATGGAGAAGAAGGCCAAACCATGACATGTATCTCCAGATACAACAGAGACCAGGGTCTACCACACCAGGCAAGACCCCAGATTCATCAGAGACCGGGGTCTACGTCACCAAACTAGACCCCAAATACAGCAGAGACCAGGGTTTATCACACCAGACAAGATCGCAGGTACAACTGAGACCAGGGTCTACCAAACCAAAGAAAACCCCAAATACAACAGATATCACGGTTTATCACACCAGACAAGACCCCAGATACAACAGAGTCCAGGTTCTAGCAAACAAGACCCCAGATACACCAGAGACCAGGGTCTATCACACCAGACAAAACCCAATATACAACAGAGACCAGTGTCTACCAAACCAAACAAGAGCCCAGGTACAACAAAGGCCCAGGGTCTATCCCACCAGGCAAAACCCAGATACAACAAAGACCAGGGTCTATCCCACCAGTCAATATCCCAGATACAACAGACACCAGGGTCTACCACACCAAACAAAACCCAATAGACAACAGAGACCAGGGTCTACCAAACCAGGCAAGACCCCAGATACAACAGAGACCAGGGTCTATCACACCAGACAAAACCCAATATACAACAGAGACCAGGGTCTATCACACCAGACAAGAGCCCAGGTACAACAAAGGCCAGGGTCTATCCCACCAGTCAATATCCCAGATACAACAGACACCAGGGTCTACCACACCAAACAAAACCCAATAGACAACAGAGACCAGGGTCTACCACACCAAACAAGACACCAGATACAACAGAGCCCAGTGTCTACCAAACCAGTCAAGACCCCAGATACAGACTGTGTAAAGATGAGACAAACCAGCACATAATAGCTCGATGCAATATGCCTGCAGGTATGACATACATGGAACGACACAACCGCGTAGCAGTTATAGTCTACATGAGTAGACAGGTTGGAAGTACCAAAGTTAAGGTGGGATATAATCTCAGAGTGTGGTAGAGAATTAAAGAACAAAGATCCTGCGATACTTCTAGACCCGGAGCCATAAACTGCAGGCCGGCTAATCAAACGGACATTGGTGGTCGACCAATTCCTAGAGAGAAGTGGCGAGCCATCTATCACATAGATAGATAGATAGATAGATAGATAGATAGATAGATAGATAGATAGATAGATAGATAGATAGATAGATAGATAGATAGATAGATAGATAGATAGATAGATAGATAGATAGATAGATAGAACATGAGCGCACCAACTTTACCCCTCTAAATACAGAATCATATTCTTTCCACAAACTTGTACCAACTCTGAGGTTAGAAATACATTTTAAGTATGTACATATCGGTGAAAAATACTCAGTTAAAGTGGATTTAAAAGGAAAATGGAGGTGTGGGAAATGAGACTGTGGCTCCTAGAGAGAAAAAGTAAAGCGCATGCATCAGCTGCAGTCATATAATCACATTTCTTTCTCATAACCCTGCCTTGCAGACGAATGATCAGAAGATCCATGGAAAACATTTGTATATGATTTAGTTAGCCAAGAGGAAAATCTCACACATTTTGCATAATTCTTTCAAACACTACAGAATCGTATTATATAGGAGGGGGAGCTTCGGTTTCCTTGCTGTAAAAAAAAGCGGTGAGTTTACCTGACGGTGCTGCTAAGTAATTAGACGTGACACTGCAGCTCACTTTGGTAGGACCTCCGCTGAATATCAAAGTCCTCGGCGTTCGTGTTTTGTGTGTATTCGCATGGTGTGTGTAGTTCGGGCGATAAGAAAACAATGTGCACAAAGTGGGTTGTATGTAGTGCTTTGTTATCGCACTTCCACATCTGTGTCAAGGAAAAGGTCAGCGGGGAAACGTTTCTCACCTCTCCCTCAGCATAACGATCTTGGGCTGGCTCTGGCACCTCTTGCTGAGGGTGAAGAGCTTCTTGACAATGCGCCGCGCTTTGCTCAGGAGCTGCTGGGTGCCGAGCTCCAGCTGCTTGTAGCGCTGGTGAATAGTCGGCTCCATCTTCCAGAAATACTGGATGGCAGACGTGTTCAGCGCATAGAAAGTGGGAAGCCTCCGAACAAAGTTCTGAAATTCATCTAGAAGGGAGAAAAATGAGGAGAAATGCAAGAAATATAAGATGAAAGCTTCCCCCAGCATTTTTTTTCCATTTCATTACAAACTGA